>NC_074694.1:3321307-3488807 GCF_029448725.1 Salvelinus fontinalis
AGGAGAGAGAGAGAGAGAGAGAGAGGAGAGAGAGGAGAGAAGAGAGAGAGAGAGGATGAGATGAGAGAGAGAGAGAGAGGAGAGAGAGAGAGAGAGAGAGAGAGAGAGAGAGAGAGAGAGAGAGAGAGAGAGAGAGAGAGAGAGAGAGAGAGAGAGAGAGAGAGAGGCAGTGGATTCATGAACCGAGACAGGTAGCTGGTAAAGTATTTGGTGAACTGGTAACTGGTAAAGTATCTGGTGAACTGGTAACTGGTAAAGTATCTGGTGAACTGGTAACTGGTAAAGTAAAGTATCTGGTGAACTGGTAAAGTATTTGGTGAGCTGGTAACTGGTAACGTATTTGGTGAACTGGTAACTGGTAAAGTATCTGGTGAACTGGTAAAGTATCTGGTGAACTGGTAAAGTATCTGGTGAACAGGAAACTGGTAAAGAATCTGGTAACTGGTAAAGTATCTGGTGACCTGGTAACTGGTAAAGTATCTGGTGAACAGGAAACTGGTAAAGTATCTGGGGAACTGGTAAAGTATCTGGTGAACAGGAAACTGGTAAAGTATCTGGGGAACTGGTGAAGAATCTGGTGAACTGGTGAAGTATCTGGTGAACATGAAACTGGTAAAGTATCTGGGGAACTGGTAACTGGTAAAGTATCTGGGGAACTGGTAACTGGTAAAGAGTCTGGTGAACTGGTAAAGTATATGGTGAACTCGTAACTGGTAAAGTAAAGTATCTGGGGAACTGGTAACTGGTAAAGTGAAGTTTCTGGTGACTGGTAACTGGTAAAGTAAAGTATCTGGGGAACTGGTAACTGGTAAAGTAAAGTATCTGGGGAACTGGTAAAGTATCTGGTGAACTGGTAAAGTATCTGGTGAACTGGTAACTGGTAAAGTATCTGGTGAACTGGTAACTGGTAAAGTAAAGTATCTGGGGAACTGGTAACTGGTAAAGTAAAGTATCTGGGGAACTGGTAACTGGTAAAGTAAAGTATCTAGGGAACTGGTAACTGGTAAAGTGAAGTTTCTGATGAACTGGTAACTGGTAAAGTAAAGTATCTGGGGAACTGGTAAAGTATCTGGTGAACTGGTAAAGTATCTGGTGAACTGGTAACTGGTAAAGTATCTGGTGAACTGGTAAAGTATCTGGTGAACTGGTAACTGGTAAAGTATCTGGTGAACTGGTAAAGTATCTGGTGAACTGGTAACAGGTAAAGTATCTGGTGAAACCTGCTTTAAAATCTGGTAATGTATCTGGTGAACCATACTTTAATAGCTGCCAAAGACAGGCTGTCAGAGCGAGGGAGAGGTAGAGGAGGTCGGGAGACAAAGGAGGAGAGGAGGAGAAAGAGGAGAGAAAATAGAGAGCAAACCATTTATAATAGCTGCTATACACTATCTGTCAGCTCTCTCCGACCTGTATCTGCCGTTCAGAGTTACTGAGGAGATGAAAATAGAGAATTTGAGAAAAAGAGAGATAGAGGGGGAGGGTAGGGAGATAAAGAGAGGAGGAATGGAGAGAAGGAGCGAGAGCAGAGAGAGAGAGAGAGGTATAGGAAGATAGAGAGATGGAGAGAGAGCAGAGAGAGAGAGAGAGAGAGAGAGAGAGAGAGAGAGAGAGAGAGAGAAGAAATAGAGACAGAAAGAGAGAGAGAGAGAGAGAGAGAGAGAGAGAGAGGTAGAAATGGTGAGAGAAAAAAGAGAGAGATAGAGACAGAAAGAGAGAGCTAGAGGTGGAGAGGAGAGGGAAGGAGAAAGAAAGCGGAGGAGAGAGAGTGTGAGAGAGAGAGAGGTCCTTGTCAACATGTCAAGTTGGTGGAGAAATGAAACAACCAAGAGAAATGAAAAGTGTTGGTGTGGGTCTGAATACAGACTGACTGTCTGATCACTGTGTGGGTCTGAATAGAGCCTGACTGTCTGATCACTGTGTGGGTCTGATCACTGTGTGGGTCTGATCACTGTGTGGGTCTGAATAGAGCCTGACTGTCTGATCACTGTGTGGGTCTGAATAGAGTCTGACTGTCTGATCACTGTGTGGGTCTGAATAGAGTCTGACTGTCTGATCACTGTGTGGGTCTGATCACTGTGTGGGTCTGAATAGAGCCTGACTGTCTGATCACTGTGTGGGTCTGAATACAGACTGACTGTCTGATCACTGTGTGGGTCTGAATAGAGTCTGACTGTCTGATCACTGTGTGGGTCTGATCACTGTGTGGGTCTGAATAGAGCCTGACTGTCTGATCACTGTGTGGCTCTGAATAGAGTCTGACTGTCTGATCACTGTGTGGGTCTGAATAGAGTCTGACTGTCTGATCACTGTGTGGGTCTGATCACTGTGTGGGTCTGAATAGAGCCTGACTGTCTGATCACTGTGTGGGTCTGAATACAGACTGACTGTCTGATCACTGTGTGGGTCTGAATAGAGTCTGACTGTCTGATCACTGTGTGGGTCTGATCACTGTGTGGGTCTGAATAGAGACTGACTGTCTGATCACTGTGTGGGTCTGAATAGAGCCTGACTGTCTGATCACTGTGTGGGTCTGATCACTGTGTGGGTCTGAATAGAGCCTGACTGTCTGATCACTGTGTGGGTCTGATCACTGTGTGGGTCTGATCACTGTGTGGGTCTGAATAGAGCCTGACTGTCTGATCACTGTGTGGGTCTGATCACTGTGTGGGTCTGAATAGAGCCTGACTGTCTGATCACTGTGTGGGTCTGAATACAGACTGACTGTCTGATCACTGTGTGGGTCTGAATAGAGTCTGACTGTCTGATCACTGTGTGGGTCTGATCACTGTGTGGGTCTGAATAGAGCCTGACTGTCTGATCACTGTGTGGCTCTGAATAGAGTCTGACTGTCTGATCACTGTGTGGGTCTGAATAGAGTCTGACTGTCTGATCACTGTGTGGGTCTGATCACTGTGTGGGTCTGAATAGAGCCTGACTGTCTGATCACTGTGTGGGTCTGAATACAGACTGACTGTCTGATCACTGTGTGGGTCTGAATAGAGTCTGACTGTCTGATCACTGTGTGGGTCTGATCACTGTGTGGGTCTGAATAGAGACTGACTGTCTGATCACTGTGTGGGTCTGAATAGAGCCTGACTGTCTGATCACTGTGTGGGTCTGATCACTGTGTGGGTCTGAATAGAGCCTGACTGTCTGATCACTGTGTGGGTCTGATCACTGTGTGGGTCTGATCACTGTGTGGGTCTGAATAGAGCCTGACTGTCTGATCACTGTGTGGGTCTGAATAGAGTCTGACTGTCTGATCACTGTGTGGGTCTGAATAGAGCCTGACTGTCTGATCACTGTGTGGGTCTGATCACTGTGTGGGTCTGAATAGAGCCTGACTGTCTGATCACTGTGTGGGTCTGAATAGAGACTGACTGTCTGATCACTGTGTGGGTCTGATCACTGTGTGGGTCTGAATACAGTCTGACTGTCTGATCACTGTGTGGGTCTGATCACTGTGTGGGTCTGATCACTGTGTGGGTCTGAATAGAGCCTGACTGTCTGATCACTGTGCGGGTCTGATCACTGTGTGGGTCTGAATACAGTCTGACTGTCTGATCACTGTGTGGGTCTGAATACAGACTGACTGTCTGATCACTGTGTCCTAGTAGGAAAAGACATGTGCATTTATTTTTTCACTTTTTTTATTTTGTTTTATTCCACTGAGTAAGTTAAGTTGTATTGTGGTGAGGGGAAAGAACATAAAGAGAGGATGAAGGAGAGGAAGCAAAGAGAGCAAAGCCATGTTCACTAGCTGGTTCCGTGCCTTTCCTGGCAGCCTGGCTGTCTCAGCCTCTGAACAGGCTAGATCATGTCCAGTAATACTGAACACTGCCCCCCCCCCCCCCTTCAGCTGATGCATATGTCAGGGTGTATTGTATTATTGGAAATGCTTGCTGTTCTGTGGGAAGGCCCGCCGGTTTGGACTAAATGGAAAGGAAGGGGAAAGGGGGATACCTAGTCAGTTGTACAACTGAATGAGTTCACCTGAAATGTGTCTTCCGCATCAGAGAGATGTGGGGGGGGGGGGGGGGGGGGGCTGCCTAAATCGACGTCCACGTCATCGGCGCCCGGAGTACAGATGAAGAGACGTTTCTTGGCATGTTAGGAGAACATACTCAGCAGCAGGTTAGGAGAAAAAAGTAGCAGGTTAGAAGAATTAGGTTATTGGTAGGATAATTAGGTTAAGGTTAGGAGAATTAGGTTACGGTTGGGAAAGGTTTAGCTAAAATGCGATTCTGCATATCAACTGTATTGGTTTTTACATTTTGATGTTCCATTGGGGTGTTCCATTGGGTGTTCCATTGGAGTGTTCCATTGGGGTGTTCCATTGGGAGTTCCAATGGGGTGTTCCATTGGGTGTTCCATTGGGGTGTTCCATTGGGGTGTTCCATTGGGGTGTTCCATTGGGTGTTCCAATGGGGTGTTACATTGGGTGTTCCATTGGGGTGTTCCATTGGGGTGTTCCATTGGGGTGTTCCATTGGAGTGTTCCATTGGGGTGTTCCATTGGGGTGTTCCATTGGGGTGTTCCATTGGGGTGTTCCATTGGGTGTTCCATTGGGGTGTTCCATTGGGGTGTTCCATTGGGTGTTCCATTGGGGTGTTCCATTGGGGTGTTCCATTGGGGTGTTCCATTGGGTGTTCCATTGGGGTGTTCCATTGGGGTGTTCATTGGGGTGTTCCATTGGGGTGTTTCATTGGGGTGTTTCATTGGGGTGTTTCATTGGGGTGTTCCATTGGGGTGTTCCATTGGGGTGTTCCATTGGGGTGTTCCATTGGGGTGTTCCATTGGGGTGTTCCTTTGGGGTGTTCCATTGGGGTGTTCCATTGGGGTGTTTATAAAGATATAGGAGATGTGATTTATACCTGATGGGTCATATGACTGGTTTATACCTGATGGGTCAGATGACTGGTTTATACCTGATGAGTCATATGACTGGTTTATACCTGATGGGTCAGATCAGTGGGTTTATACCTGATGGGTCATATGACTGGTTTATACCTGATGGGTCAGATGACTGGTTTATACCTGATGGATCAGATGACTGGTTTATACCTGATGGGTCATATGACTGGTTTATACCTGATGGGTCATATGACTGGTTTATACCTGATGGGTCATATGACTGGTTTATACCTGATGGGTCAGATGACTGGTTTTTACCTGATGGGTCAGATGACTGGTTTATACCTGATGGGCATATGACTGGTTTATACCTGATGGGTCATATGACTGGTTTATACCTGATGGGTCATATGACTGGTTTATACCTGATGGATCAGATGACTGGTTTATACCTGATGGGTCAGATGACTGGTTTATACCTGATGGGTCAGATGACTGGTTTATACCTGATGGGTCATATGACTGGTTTATACCTGATGGGTCATATGACTGGTTTATACCTGATGGGTCATATGACTGGTTTATACCTGATGGATCAGATGACTGGTTTATACCTGATGGGTCAGATGACTGGTTTTATACCTGATGGGTCATATGACTGGTTTATACCTGATGGGTCAGATGACTGGTTTATACCTGATGGGTCAGATGACTGGTTTATACCTGATGGGTCATATGACTGGTTTATACCTGATGGGTCATATGACTGGTTTATACCTGATGGGTCAGATGACTGGTTTATACCTGATGGGTCATATGACTGGTTTATACCTGATGGGTCAGATGACTGGTTTATACCTGATAAGTCAGATCAGTGGGTTTATACCTGATGGGTCAGATGACTGGTTTATACCTGATGGGTCTGATCAGTGGGTTTATTATAATACACCTCCTGAAAAATCACAGATGAAATGCCAGTTCAGTGATGTGTTTTTTGTCTCGTGAGTCTTGTTACATGGTGGCGACTTTAGTGTTGTCTAAAACTCTTAAAATGGTCTGCTGGGTTTGGGACTATTCTGTTGGTCCATTTAACGCAGGCAAGCTCAATCAAGCGCAGATCCATTATTTACACCAGATTTGAACCCAGATCTGATACTGAAACTCTACTCTGGCTTCCTCTCATTCCACTCTACAACCTCTACTCTGGCTTCCTCTCGTTCCACTCTACAAACTCTACAATGCACCTGAAGAAGAACCAGAGCAAGCTTGCCCCCACCCTCTTGCATTGGAACACGGCAAGAGTGAAAAATACAAAAAATATTGCTTTTCACCTCAAAGGCAATGTGATACATTCTGTGTCTGTGCGAGACATTGGGTGCATCTCATTCCATCCTTTCAGTCGTTGGATTGTGTGTAGCAGAGCGTTTAACATCACATATGCAGGTGCTTTAAAAAGGCTCTCGTCCGTTACACCTGGAGGTTTTTATTTGATTTAACCCTTAGTTTATCAGGTAAGTCGACTGAGAACACATTCTCATTTTACAGCAATGACCCGGGGAATAGTTACAGGGGAGAGGAAGAGGGATGAATGATGAATGAGCCAGTGTGTGTGTGTGTGTGTGTGTGTGTGTGTGTGTGTGTGTGTGTGTGTGTGTGTGTGTGTGTGTGTGTGTGTGTGGACAAGTTTAAATAATATTGTGGTGACCAGCAGAAGAATGGGGGAGCAGGGAGGAGGGGGGGGGAGCAGAGAGGAGGGGGGGAGAAGACATGAGGGAGGAGCAGAGGGAGGGAGGGAGAAAGAAGAGACAGCAACCATAGCTGCCATAGCTAGGTTATTTATCATTCAGTGCTATCCGGATTCCTTGAGATGTCCCTACCCTAACCTTAACCCCTACCCTAACCATTTTAAAAATGTAACTTTAACGGGGTAGTAATGACCCAAGGATCCCAGATAGAACGGACCATTATTTATCATCCAATATGATTACGTAGTAGCTGCCTTGACTGCGTTAGACCGAGAGACGCTAGTTAAGCTAGCTAGCGAGGCTAATTGAGGCTGGGTGCTCTTTCCCATCCTCCGTTTACAAACAACAACATCTCCATTCAGAATATGATGTAGCAACCTACCTGTTGACTCTTGGTTTGTTGTAGCCAGTCCTTCTCCTTTTAAGTTATAATTCCGACATTTTAAATGCCATCTTACATTGACTAGACGTCTCCTGACGTTTGCCTCACACACGGATAGCTCCATGACTGTAGCCTATTGCCGCTTTGATGACTTATGATTGGCCGACAAGCTACACGCGCCACCCTCCACGCGCCACCCTCCACGCGCCAACCTCCACGCGCCACCCTCCACGCGCCACCCTGCACGCGCCACCCTCCACGCGCCACCCTCCACGCGCCACCCTCCACGCGCCACCCTCCACGCGCCAACCTCCACGCGCCACCCTCCACTCGCCACCCTGCACGCGCCACCCTCCACGCGCCACCCTCCACGCGCCACCCTCCAAGCTCCACCCTCCACTCGCCACCCTCCACGCTCCACCCTCCACTCGCCACCCTCCACCCTCCACTCGCCACCCTCCACGCGCCACCCTCCACGTGCCACCCTCCACGCGCCACCCTCCATCTTCCACGCGCCACCCTCCACCCTCCAAGCGCCACCCTCCACGTGCCACCCTCCACGCGCCACCCTCCACGCGCCACCCTCCACGCGCCACCCTCCACGCGCCACCCTCCGCGCGCCACCCTCCGCGCGCCACCCTCCATGCGCCACCCTCCACGCGCCACCCTCCACGCGCCACCTTCCACTCGCCACCCTCCACTCGCCCCCCTCCACCCTCCACGCGCCACCCTCCACGCTACACGCGCCACCCTCCACGCGCCACCCTCCACGCGCCACCCTCCACGCGCCACCCTCCACGTGCCACCCTCCACGCGCCACCCTCCATCTTCCACGCGCCACCCTCCACCCTCCAAGCGCCACCCTCCACGCGCCACCCTCCATCTTCCACACGCGCCACCCTCCACGCACCACCCTTCACGCACCACCCTCCACGCGCCACCCTCCACCCGCCACCCTCCACGCGCCACCCTCCACGCGCCACCCTCCACGCGCCACCCTCCACGCGCCACCTTCCACGTGCGCCACCCTCCACGCGCCACCTTCCACGCGCGCCACCCTCCACGCGCCACCCTCCATCTTCCACACGCGCCACCCTCCACGCAACACCCTTCACGCGCCACCCTCCACGCTCCACCCTCCACCCGCCACCCTCCACGCGCCACCCTCCACGCGCCACCCTCCACGCGCCCCCTTCCACGCGCCACCCTCCACGCGCCACCCTCCACGCGCCACCCTCCACCCTCCACGCGCCACCCTCCACGCGCCACCCTCCACGCGCCACCCTCCACCCTCCACTCGCCACCCTCCACCCGCCACTCGCCACCCTCCACCCTCCACTCGCCACCCTCCACCCGCCACCCTTCACTCGCCACCCTCCACTCGCCACCCTAAAAGGGGCCAAACCACCCTCCACGCGCCACCCTCCACCCTCCACGTGCTACCTTCCATCTCTGGTGAAAAGATTTTGTCAGTTAAAATTCTTTTTTGTCAGTTAAAAAGTCAGTTAAAATTCAAAAAGAGCCGTGACAATCATATCAGATCCAACCCAGAACCCATTGCATTATTTAGAATTCTGGACACTGGACCCGCTCGGGTCCCCCGGATCAGCTCTCCGGTTATTATGGGTACAGGTGGACCCTATAGTGTATGCCCGTGTGTGAGCAGAGTGTGTGTGTGTGGTGAAACCATCAGAAAATATCAAATGAAGCACCCAAGAGGGATTGCAAAGCAGTAGACTTTGTCCGGGTCCCAAATGGCATAATACTCCCTATATAGTGTTCTAGCCTTATGGGCCCTGGTCAAAAGTAGTGCACTATATAGGGAAATAGGGTGCCATTTAAGACACATCCAAGGGATTGTATAGCAGCTGACTTTTACTAAAAGATATCACTATTGATTTCTCTGCTTCTCTCTCATTCTCTGGGTAAATCACTTCATTACTGTCGTTCTGACTGAAGCTTCCAAACCTAATGAAAAAAAGATGCATTTCCATTTACAAGCTACCTGGAAATGTGTTTTTCAATAAGGCCCAAGGTAACGCTGATAGAAAGAGAATAAGAGCTCTGTGATAACAGTCAGTTAAAGTACTTCATCAGTGTTTTTTGTGAATTAAGTTCTCAGTAAGCTCAGTACATTAAACGTACTTTAAAATCACCACCCAGTGCAGCCAGAAGAGGACTGACCACCCCTTGGAGCTTGGTTCCTCTCTAGGTTTTGTCCTTGTGTTCCTGACGTTCTAGGGAGTTTTTCCGAGCCACTGTGCTACATCTGCATTGCTTGCTGTTTGGGGTTTGAGGCTGGGTTTCTGTACAGCACTTTGTGACAACTGCTGATGTAAAAAAAGGCTTTATAAAATACATTTGATTGATTGATCAATCTAGGTCATTCATAATGTCATGGAGGATCCTTGGAGGATCACAATGGATCCGATCAGCTTGGCAACGGATGATAGTAATCAGAACTTCTCTCAGCCACAGAAGAGGGGAGGAGGGAGCTACTGGAGCTGACAGCTCACACCCTGTCATAAATTAAAGGAGAGGAGATCTAGGGTTTCTTTTTACAGTATTAACTTCTACTTCATCACCATCCCGGATCCGGGAACATCCTCATCAGTAAAAAGCTGACTAACATAGCCTAGCATAGCGCCACAAGTAAATACTAGCATATAAATATCATAAATCACAAGTCCAAGACAACTAATGAAAGATACACATCTTCTGAATCCAGCCATCATTTCCGATTTTTAAAATGTTTTACAGCGAAAACACAATATGTATTTCTATTAGCTAACCACAATAGCAAAAGATAAATATTTGTGTTTGAGTGTTTTCTATCCAATAGTAATAATAATATGCATATTGTACGAGCTAGAATAGAGTACGAGGCTGTTTAATTTGGGCACGATTTTTTACAAAGTGAAAACAGCGCCCCCCTATTGAGAAAAGGTTTTAACCAAAGGAATTATATTTTATTAACAGACTTTTTCCCGCCAAAACTCTAACACGTAAAAAAAAAAGTGAATACTGGAACAATATTTCTGACATAAGAACGTGGGGACTAGTCAGTGGTGAGCTATAAAAAACTAATGTCATAAGGGTTTGTTATTTTGTGATGTCATTAAAAGTGATATAAAGAAAATACTGTAACTTGAAAAGTATGTACACCACATGCACGAAGTCTCCATCCTTAACGTTGTGTATGAAATATGAAAAATGATAAAAGTAGTTTTGTTAAGATAGGGATGTGATTTTAGGGGCCATAAGAGATCATTTGTCTCCTGTAAACTTTGCACAGTAAGTAACCACGCCCTGAGTGAGGTCAGAGAGCGTGTCAGCCTGACGGAACCGCCCCTTTCGACCAGAGTACATAAAAGGATTGGTAATGAAATTAACATTAGACCAGAAAAGCGTGAAGTGGAATCTACACGTTTGAAATGGTTAGAACTTTGAACCTCAACACGAGGTGAAGAAAATAAATTCACCTCCCAGGCCAGGAAAGATGGGGAGCTGCAGCCCATGTCTAAAGTGGTTCAAACTCTGAATAGCAAGACAAGGTAGAAGCAAGAAACTCACCTCCCTGACAATCACTGGTACGGCTGATTGGTTGTCCTAAGAAAAGAGTCTAGAAAAGAGAATTTTTAGAGCGGGACCCACTCTACTACTCTTCTCAAATCACCGTAGTAAGCTACTCTCATCAACCAATGGTAACCATCGACATGGCTGGCTAGCCTATCTTCAAAGGAGCATCTTGCCGAGTGAATAATAGTAGAGGACAGGTAAGGGGGGACCCCTTTTGGACAATCAGAGCCTTGCAAGCTTGCCTCTGAAAAGCCAACCCATCACCCTTCCTTAGGAAAGCTGGTTCCGACCCCCTCTCAATGTCTTTGTTTAAAAAGTCACCATATTGTGTCAGTCTGCTAGGGACCTTTTCCTAATGTATTAGGTGTGTATGTTATCCCGTGTTATCATTTAGTTAGCTAGTAAATAAATAATTAAACCAATTTGTGTAGTACTGAATCATAAGTAAGGCTGGGGTTTTTGCAGATTCAAGGAGGCTACGACTGTTCAGAATGATGATATGATGATGATTCATATGTTGACTGTTTATAGATGTGATAGGTAAAGACCTTTCAGAGATTAATTAGGGAGATGGTAACTCTTTAACCTTTTCTCAATAGGGGGTGCTGCTTGCACTTTAAACTTCTTGGGGATAGGGGGCAGAGTTTTCACATATGGAAAAATAGCGTGCACAATTTCAACTTCGTTCTACTCATCCCCAGAATATTAGATATGCATATCATTAGTATATTTGGATAGAAAACACTCTGAAGTTTCTGAAAGTGTTGGAATCATATCTGTAAGTATAACAGAACTTATATAGCAGTCAAAACCCTGAGGACCAACCTTTTTTTTTTTAAGTCATTGTGTGTTCAATGGGTTCTCATGGGCAAATCAGAATTCTAATCACTATCCACGCAGTTTCTACTGCTTCCACTGGATGTCGCCATTGTACGGAAAAAGGTTAAGGATTTTCATTAGAGAACTGAGAAAGATATTGACCCGGAAGTGGAGTGACGTCTTGTATTTATGTTTGAGAGTTGAGCAAGACTTGAAAAGTACCGTGAGTTTGTTGATATCCTGTATTGAAAACAGATTGACCCGTCTTCAATTTGATCGATTATTAACGTTTACAAATACCTACAGTTGTATTACAAAAGTACTTCGAAATGTTTTAGCAAAGTTGAGGTAATTTTTTTCGATATTTTGTCGTGACTTTGTGCAAATTGGACGATGCTTTTTCTGGTACAACGGCGCCAAATAAATGGACAATTTGGATATATATGGACGGAATTAATCGAACAAAAGGACCATTTGTGTTGTTTATGGGTCCTATTGGAGTGCCAACCAAAGAATCTCGTCAAAGGTAATGCATGTTTTATATTTTATTTCTGCGTTTTGAGTAGCTCCAGCATGGTTGAAATAGGCTACATTCTCTTGTTTACATTGGGCTATCATCAGATAATAGCATCTTATGCTTTCGCCGAAAAGCCTTTTTGAAATCTGACATGTTGGCTGGATTCACAACGAGTGTAGCTTTAATTTGGTATCTTATATGTGTGATTTAATCAAGTTTAATTTTATATAATTTTTTTGAATCTGGCGCTCTACATTTTAACAGGCTGTTGGGACGCAAGCGTCCCGCGATCCCAGAGAGGTTAAACAACCGCTCTCGTGGTGCCCCACATTCCTAATGAGTTAATTGTTACAAGATTCATTTAAATTGGGTAACAATTAAACATAGTTAGTTGATTCGATAAATAACAGTCATCAGATTAATGAAAGTAAAGTCACAACAATACTGCCAAATTTCTAATTTCATGTCCCTCTCTCCAAGAGTTACAGCTAGACCCACTTTTCGACAGGTAGCCTAGTGGTTAAGAGCATTTGGCCAGTAACCGAAAGGTCGTTGGTTTGAATCCCAGAGCCGACTGTGTGAAAAATCTGTCAATGTGCCGTTGAGCAAGACACTTAGCCGTAATTGCTCCTGTAAATCACTCTGGATAAGAGTGTCTGCTAAATGACTCAAACGTTCTCAAGGTCTCAACCCTGTCCAAGAGTTACAGCCAACCCACTGTTGTCAAAGTTACAGTTAACTTCATCGGGATAGGGGGCAGCATTTCGACTTTGAACAAATTGTGTGCCCAAACGGAATTTCCTCCTACTCTGTCCCAGAAGGTAATACCTGTTTCTAACGACCTGTAACGGAACTTTTTGAGTTTTTGTCTGGAGGGATTGCTCGTGTTTCATGAAAATGGATTCCTGGGCTGAACATGCTAACAACAAGTGGCTAAATGATGGGCTTTATGGAACTTTTCAGTCATTTATTGTCGATCTGGGAATCCTGGGAGTGCCTTCTGATGAAGTTATTCGAAGGTAAGTGCATATTTATAGTGTTTTTGTAGCTTTTGTTGACGCCAAAATGGCGACTATTTCTTTGGCTGGATTGTGCTCTGAGCGCCGTTCTCAGATTAATCTTTTTCCGTAAAGTTTATTTTGAAATCTGACACAGCTGTTGCATAGAGGATAAGTTTATCTTTAATTATTTGAATAACACTTGCATCTTTTATCAATGTTTATTATGAGTATTTATGCAAAATCACCGGATGTTTTGTAATCAAAACATTACTGCACGTAACGCGCCAATGTAAACTGAGATTTTTAAAATATATATATATATATGCACATTATCGAACAAAACATAAATGTATTGTGTAACATGATGTTATATGACTCATCTGATGAAGATGTTCAAAGGTTAGTGATTCATTTTATCTCTATTTCTGGGTTTTGTGAAAGCTACCTTTGCTGTGAAAGAAATGCCTGTGGTTTTTTGGATTTGGTGATGAGCTAACATAAATATATGTGGTGTTTTCGCTGTAAAACATTTTAAAAATCGGACATGTTGGCTGGATTCACAATATGTTTATCTTTCATTTGCTGTATTGGACTTGTTAATGTGTGAAAGTTAAATATTTCAAAAAAATATTTTTGAATTTCCCGCGCTGCCTTTTCAGTGGAATGTGGGTGGGGGGTTATCCCAGTCCTAGACAAGTTAAACCCATTGTTGTCAAAGTTACAGTTAAACCCAGTGTTCTCAAAGTTACAGTTAAACCCAGTGGTGTCAAAGCTACAGTTAAACCCAGTGGTGTCAAAGCTACAGTTAAACCCAGTGTTCTCAAAGTTACAGTTAAACCCAGTGTTCTCAAAGTTACAGTTAAACCCAGTGTTCTCAAAGTTACAGTTAAACCCAGTGTTCTCAAAGTTACAGTTAAACCCAGTGTTCTCAAAGTTACAGTTAAACCCAGTGTTGTCAAAGTTACAGTTAAACCCAGTGTTCTCAAATTTACAGTTAAACCCAGTGTTCTCAAAGTTACAGTTAAACCCAGTGTTTGAAAGTTACAGTTAAACCCAGTGTTCTCAAATTTACAGTTAAACCCAGTGTTCTCAAATTTACAGTTAAACCCAGTGTTCTCAAATTTACAGTTAAACCCAGTGTTCTCAAAGTTACAGTTAAACCCAGTGTTTCAAATTTACAGTTAAACCCAGTGTTCTCAAATTTACAGTTAAACCCAGTGTTCTCAAAGTTACAGTTAAACTCATTGTTCTCAAAGTTTCAATGTCCTTTGTAGCACATTTGATAGAGCAAGGCTCTCGCAACGGCAGGATAGTTAGTTTCAATCCCAGGGCCACCCATACATTTTTAAAAATGCACGCATGACTGTAAGTTCTGCTAAATGGCATATTTTTAGGCACTCTGGAAATAAAAAGTTAACTGTTTGTAACGGCTGTCGTCGGTGGAAGAAGGTGAGGACCAAGGTGCAGCGTGGTAAGTGTTCATGATGTTTAATAATCATCAAAACAGAACACTGAATAACAAAATAACAACCGAAAACAGTTCTGTCTGGTGCAGACACACAAAGACTGAAAATAACCACCCACAAAACCCAACAGAAAACAGGCTACCTTAAATATGGTTCCCAGTCAGGGACAACGATTGACAGCTGCCTCTGATTGAGAACCATATCAGGCCAAACACAGAAATAGAAAATCATAGAAAAACTAACATAGACAACCCACCCAACTCAAGCCCTGACCATACTAAAACAAAAGACAAAACAAAGGAACTAAGGTCAGAACGTGACACTGTTTCAAGGCTTGACTTCTTGTGATATAATCCCTGACTGCATTTCTCATATGCCTGCAGAGTTGAGAAGGCAGAGACAGAAGCGCACTAACAAACACACACACACACACAAACACACACACAGCTGAGCAGCACATTACTAAAGAAGACTCATGATCTTCAACGTTAAGCAGGTGCCAGAATATCACAATAGATATCTCCTGAATAAGAAAAGTCCATTATGGTGTGTTTGGGAAAGGCAGAGAGAGGATCTTTTCACTTCATCTATTCTTCATGGGTAACCTTCTAAGCTGTTTAGAGAGGAGAATAGAAGAGAAGAGAGGTGAGGAGAGGAGGGTAGAGGAGGGTAGAGGAGGGTAGAGGAGAGGAGAGGAGAGGAGAGGAGAGGAGAGGAGAGGAGAGGAGAGGAGAGGAGAGGAGGGTAGAGGAAAGGAGAGTGAGAGGAAAGGGGAGGGAGAGGAGAGGAGATGAGGGTAGAGGAGAGGAGAGGTGAGGTGAGACGAGGAGAAGAGAGGAGGGTAGAGGAGAGTAGAGGAGAGAGGAGAGGAGAGGAGAGGAGAGGAGAGGAGAGGAGAGGAGAGGAGAGGAGGAGAGGTAGAGAGGTTACAGCCTTTTAAACACTTCACCACTTCAAATAGCAACATAAACTTGTATATTGAATGTTAAGTCTTCACCACCCAGTCACCAAGCTCACTTAGCTTAACATTATGTAAGCTTTTTACATAACAAGGGTTAAAGAGAGTTTTTCTTAAAAATACAAAAAGATGATGACAAATGAAACATGGCAGTTTGAGAGCAGAATCTGTCCTCTAGCTCACCCATGTAGAAGACACGTCCCAAAAGACTGCAAAGCACCACCACCAGCTCCCGACTTCTCTATCAGAATAAGAGACTTTCTGAACTAACGTTAAAACGCACGAGTTCATCCAAAAGACAGTTTATTATTTATGATTGTTTTAAATATATGATCTACAATATTCATAGACTACAAAAGTAAGAAAAAATCCCTGACGATACATAGAGAAACATGAAATATCACAAGTATTATTATGAAGCATTATAAAGGCTTTTACATGCTTATAACTAGTTATAAAGCATTATATCTGAAGGCTTAAGGTGAAGTGTTACCTGATTACTTATCCGTTTCATTGTGTTCAGACCAGCCGTACCACCGTTCTCTCTGTACTGAGAAATAAAGAGATAAAAGACTTTCGAAAACAGTTTGAATAAAACTCCTGTTCCCCTCCATGATGTTCTACTGGACTTCAAATAAACCAACGTTGTGTGACCTCTGGCATCTTGCTGTTTCCACGTAGCAACAGAGAGGTGGTTGTGTTACCTCTGGCATCTTGTTGTTTCCACGTAGCAACAGAGAGGTGGTTTTGTTACCTCTGGCATCTTGTTGTTTCCACGTAGCAACAGAGAGGTGGTTTTGTTACCTCTGGCATCTTGTTGTTTCCACGTAGCAACAGAGAGGTGGTTCTGTTACCTCTGGCATCTTGTTGTTTCCACGTAGCAACAGAGAGGTGGTTGTGTTACCTCTGGCATCTTGTTGTTTCCACGTAGCAACAGAGAGGTGGTTTTGTTACCTCTGGCATCTTGTTGTTTCCACATAGCAACAGAGAGGTGGTTGTGTTACCTCTGGCATCTTGTTGTTTCCACGTAGCAACAGAGAGGTTGTTGTGTTACCTCTGGCATCTTGTTGTTTCCACATAGCAACAGAGAGGTGGTTGTGTTACCTCTGGCATCTTGTTGTTTCCACGTAGCAACAGAGAGGTGGTTTTGTTACCTCTGGCATCTTGTTGTTTCCACGTAGCAACAGAGAGGTGGTTCTGTTACCTCTGGCATCTTGTTGTTTCCGCGTAGCAACAGAGAGGTGGTTCTGTTACCTCTGGCATCTTGTTGTTTCCACGTAGCAACAGAGAGGTGGTTCTGTTACCTCTGGCATCTTGCTGTTTCCACGTAGCAACAGAGAGGTGGTCTTGTTACCTCTGGCATCTTGCTGTTTCCACGTAGCATCAGAGAGGTTGTTGTGTTACCTCTGGCATCTTGCTGTTTCCACGTAGCAACAGAGAGGTGGTTCTGTTACCTCTGGCATCTTGTTGTTTCCACGTAGCAACAGAGAGGTGGTTGTGTTACCTCTGGCATCTTGTTGTTTCCACGTAGCAACAGAGAGGTGGTTCTGTTACCTCTGGCATCTTGTTGTTTCCACGTAGCAACAGAGAGGTTGTTGTGTGACCTCTGGCATCTTGTTGTTTCCACGTAGCAACAGAGAGGTTGTTCTGTTACCTCTGGCATCTTGCTGTTTCCACGTAGCAACAGAGAGGTGGTTGTGTTACCTCTGGCATCTTGTTGTTTCCACGTAGCAACAGAGAGGTGGTTGTGTTACCTCTGGCATCTTGTTGTTTCTACGTAGCAACAGAGAGGTGTTCTGTTACCTCTTGCATCTTGTTGTTTCCACGTAGCAACAGAGAGGTGGTTGTGTTACCTCTGGCATCTTGTTGTTTCCACATAGCAACAGAGAGGTGGTTGTGTGACCTCTGGCATCTTGTTGTTTCCACATAGCATCAGAGAGGTGGTTCTGTTACCTCTGGCATCTTGTTGTTTCCACGTAGCAACAGAGAGGTTGTTCTGTTACCTCTGGCATCTTGCTGTTTCCACGTAGCAACAGAGAGGTGGTTGTGTTACCTCTGGCATCTTGTTGTTTCCACGTAGCAACAGAGAGGTGGTTCTGTTACCTCTGGCATCTTGTTGTTTCCACGTAGCAACAGAGAGGTGGTTCTGTTACCTCTGGCATCTTGTTGTTTCTACGTAGCAACAGAGTGGTGTTCTGTTACCTCTGGCATCTTGTTGTTTCCACGTAGCAACAGAGAGGTGGTTTTGTTACCTCTGGCATCTTGTTGTTTCCACGTAGCAACAGAGAGGTTGTTCTGTTACCTCTGGCATCTTGTTGTTTCCACGTAGCATCAGAGAGGTTGTTGTGTTACCTCTGGCATCTTGCTGTTTCCACGTAGCAACAGAGAGGTGGTTCTGTTACCTCTGGCATCTTGTTGTTTCCACGTAGCAACAAAGTGGTGTTCTGTTACCTCTGGCATCTTGTTGTTTCCACGTAGCAACAGAGAGGTGGTTTTGTTACCTCTGGCATCTTGTTGTTTCCACGTAGCAACAGAGAGGTTGTTCTGTTACCTCTGGCATCTTGTTGTTTCCACGTAGCATCAGAGAGGTTGTTGTGTTACCTCTGGCATCTTGCTGTTTCCACGTAGCAACAGAGAGGTGGTTCTGTTACCTCTGGCATCTTGTTGTTTCCACGTAGCAACAGAGAGGTGGTTCTGTTACCTCTGGCATCTTGTTGTTTCCACGTAGCAACAGAGAGGTTGTTCTGTTACCTCTGGCATCTTGTTGTTTCCACGTAGCAACAGAGAGGTGGTTCTGTTACCTCTGGCATCTACTTACATTACCAATGCACATGTAGAGAAACACAGGAGCAAGCTATAGCAGACGAAGGGAATGTGTGTGTGTGTGTGTGTGTGTGTGTGGTGTGTGTGTGTGTGTGTGTGTGTGTGTGTGTGTGTGTACCTCCTTTGTTATTGTAAAGACCATTGTTTTCTTTTTTTTCTACTTTAACATAAAACAAAATAAATATAAAAAATACAACATTCAAAACGTAAATAAATAAATAGTTTCCTGATAAATGATCTGATATTTAATGGCCATGATATTCTTTAATGTGCCCTTAAGAAAACCTTCTCTTCCCATATCTTTTTGGAGTTTTCTCTGGCCTCGTCGCTAACATGATGTCATCAATACATTCATCCACTCTGTGAACACGGCCGAGGAGAGGAGAGGAGAGGAGAGGAGAGGAGAGGAGAGGAGAGGAGAGGAGAGAAGGGGAGAGGAGAGGAGAGGAGAGGAGGGTTAGAGCTTGTCCGATGTTTCAGGACCAGCCTTAACACAGACACAATATTTAAACAATAAAGTTTTAAATTCTTTCTGGTTTAATCCCTCTGATATCAGACGTGTCACTCAATAGACACAGTCTTGATGACCTTGGTACATGGAATCCAAGGTCGCCTCTCATGCGCTGTAAAGGTGACGACATGCTTCAGTTGGGTCGGCGCCGAGCAGAACTCGGGTTAGCAGAACCAAACAAGTGAGCTAACATACTCCCTTAAAATAACTTTGTGTGAAAAAAAGGAGGGGGAAAAAGCAGGAATAGTACTGTTTGTCCATTTTGAGACGCCGTAGCCCAGTATACACTGCCTCTTAATCTAAGACAACTCAAGAAATCTGTCATTAATTTTAGATGTTTTTTTGGCAAAGAGATCTTAGTTGCGCAATTTTTACATGTAACTAATATGTTTGGTGAGGCATTTTTACAATTTAAAAAAATGTGCATGAAAAGTACCCGTCTCTCATTGGATGACAACAAACACTTAAATGAAGAATCCCTACCGTTGACCAATCACTGACGAAGGGGCGTAGACTTCGGCTCCAAACTTCGGCTTGCCCCTCCCCCCCCCCCCCCCCCCCCCAAAAAGATGTGTGTGCCCGAAGAACCTGAATAAACAACTAAACAATCGACCAAAAAAAACGTCACAAAATGTCGTCCTTAATATATGCAGGAACTCTACCGAAATGTTTCGTATGAGAAGCAGATGCCTTAAGGCTTTGTCCCATTAAGGGAGGTGGGGGGGGGGGGGGGGGGCCACCCGGGCGGGGGAGGGGGGGGGGGGGGGGGGGCACACCCGGGCGGGGGAGGGGGGGGGGGGGTGGCACATCCGGGCGGGGGAGGGGGGGGGGGGGGGGGCACACCCGGGCGGGGGAGGGGGGGGGGGGGGGGCACATCCGGGCACTCCCACAGGCCATGTAGGAGAGTTCCTTTTGCCGCTTCACACAACATCCTGTGACAAACCCTTTCCCATGTAACTCAGATAAGAAGATGGGATTGGAGGCTGGTGTTAACATGGAACTCAGATAACAGCATCGGATTGGAGGCTGGTGTTAACATGTAACTCAGATAAGAAGATCGGATTGGAGGCTGGTGTTAACATGTAACTCAGATAAGAAGATCGGATTGGAGGCTGGTGTTAACATGTAACTCAGATAAGAAGATCGGATTGGAGGCTGGTGTTAACATGTAACTCAGATAACAGCATCGGATTGGAGGCTGGTGTTAACATGTAACTCAGATAACACGATCGGATTGGAGGCTGGTGTTAACACGTAACTCAGATAACAGCATCGGATTGGAGGCTGGTGTTAACATGTGACTCAGATAACAGCATCGGATTGGAGGCTGGTGTTAACATGTGACTCAGATAACAGCATCGGATTGGAGGCTGGTGTTAACATGTAACTCAGATAACAGGGTCGGATTGCACAGGCGTCACAAGGTGCTGTAATTTAGTCCAGAGATCATATGAGGGTTTAATCCAAATGGCCCCCTATATAGAACACCTCATTTTGAGAGGTCGTTTTTTTTTTTTCAAGATGGCAGCTAATCCACAGATCACTGAGAAGATTTATCTGTCCAGTCACCCAGAGAGCCTCGGAGTGTTGCAGGGTTTTTTGTCAACACGTCAGAGTTCAATTAACCTCCGGGTTTCAGATACGTCTTGAGTTCAATTTACGAGTTCTCCAAGTGCTCGAAAACACTGAAATGGCATCCTATCCCTTTATATAGTGTACTACTTCTGATCAGGGCCCATAGGAAAGTAACGCATTAGGGACGATGGTCCCATTTGGCACGCAGCCTGAGTCTTTACGAGTGTTCCAGCTGATCAAACAGAGTCACAGTCACAGCTGACACAAAGGATGTTTTAAACAAGAAGAGAAGGACTGTGATGCAAACCACTAGAGGTGAATCACTCACACAGGTCAATACGGTCTGTCTTTGACAATTAACCAATCAGAGGACACGCCTGTCAGGGAGCATACACTGTGTGGAAACAGCAGGAAGGATGGAATAACGGTGGGAAAACCAGGATAAATGGGAACGCTGTGAGAAAAAAACTCTGCTATGAATCCCAGCTCTGTCTCTCCCTTTTTTAAATCGCAACTGTCATCTCCAGAGAAAGGTGAGCGAGGAAGAACGACGCTTAAAATAACAGATCTAGCCTGCAATTCCCTGTGAAGATCCTTTGGAGAAATGCTCCATCGAAAGAAAGAGAGCCGTCGTGCCTAGAAATGATCTTATGTTTATTGCAAATTTAAAGAATGGAGGAGGTCTGACTGAGGCTGCAATTTCGGCAGAATGTATTCATCTGTGTTAATACACAGTGAATCCACCTCAGCCTTTTACCGACGGAGGGAGAGAGAGAGGGGTAGAGAGGGGAGGGAGGGGTAGAGAAGAGAGGGAGGGGTAGAGAAGGGAGGGAGGGGTAGAGAAGGGTAGAGATGAGAGGGAGGGGTAGAGAAGGGTAGAGAGGAGCGGGAGGGGTAGAGAAGGGAGGGAGGGGTAGACAGGGGTAGAGAGGGGAGGGAGGGGTAGAGAGGAGCGGGAGGGGTAGAGAAGGGAGGGAGGGGTAGAGAGGGGTAGAGAGGGGAGGGAGGGGTAGAGAGGGGAGGGAGGGGTAGAGAGGGGAGGGAGGGGTAGCGAGGGGTAGTGAGGGATACAGAGGGGAGGGAGGGGTAGAGAGGGGAGGGAGGGGAGGGATAATCAAGACAGAGAAAGTGACAAAAGACAGAAACAGAGTGAAAAGAGACAGAGTGAAGAAAGGTAGAGAGAGAGACAAAGAGGGAGAGAGAGACAAAGAGGGAGAGAGAGACAGAGAGAGAGTGAAAAGAGACAGAGAGAAAGACAGAGAGGGAGAGAGAGACAAAGAGAGAGAGAGAGACAGAGAGGGAGAGAGAGACAAAGAGGGAGAGAGAGACAAAGAGGGAGAGAGAGAGAGAAAAAGGGACAGAGAGAAAAAGAGGGAGAGAAAAGTAGAGCACAGTCTTACAAAGCATATAAAAACTTGATCTGATAAAAAGGACCCTGATTTGTTCCTCCACTGTAAAATAACAGTCAATTTAACTGCTTTTTCCAAGACCTATGAATAGAGAATTACCGAATTACAGGAGATATGGAAACATAGACATTTAGCTAGTATTTCAAATGAAAATATGGCACAGGGCTTCTATACCCTCATGGAAGGAGAGGCAGAGGGAGCTCCTCAAAACAACATATAAAATAACACTAAAATAGTGTAGTTGAAAAGGTTACAGGTAGAAAACAACAAAACAGAGCCCAGATGAAGGATAGGGCCCAGATGAAGGATAGGGCCCAGATGAAGGATAGGGCCCAGATGAAGGATAAGGCCCAGATGAAGGATAAGGCCCAGATGAAGGATAGAGCCCAGATGAAGGATAGAGCCCAGATGAAGGATAGGGCCCAGATGAAGGATAGAGCCCAGATGAAGGATAGGGCCCAGATGAAGGATAGGGCCCACTAGTTTTGACCAGAGCTCTGTGGGTAACATAGTGCACTAGTTTTGACCAGACCTCTATGGAGGTCTGCCTGCAGTTATGGAACCCCTACCTGTCCCAGACCTGCTGTTTTCAACTCTTAATGATCGGCTATGAAAAGCCAACTGACATTTATTCCTGATTATTATTTGACCATGCTTGTCATTTATGAACATTTTGAACATCTTGTCTCTCTCTAATTCTCTCCTTCTCTCTTTCTTTCTCTCGGAGGAACTGAGCCCTAGGACCATACGTCAGGACTACCGGGCATGATGACTCCTTGCTGTCCCCAGTCCACCTGGCCTTGCTGCTATTCTAGTTTCAACTGTTCTGCCTGCAGTTATGGAACCCCTACCTGTCCCAGACCTGCTGTTTTCAACTCTTAATTATCGGCTATGAAAAGCCAAATGACATTTATTCCTGATTATTATTTGACCATGCTTGTCATTTATGAACATTTTGAACATCTTGGCCATGTTCTGTTATAAACGCCACCTGGCACAGCCAGAAGAGGACTGGCCACCCCTCATAGCCTGGTTCCTCTCTAGGTTTCTTCCTAGGTTTTGGCCTTTCTAGGGAGTTTTTCCTAGCCACCGTGCTTCTACACCTGCATTGCTTGCTGTTTGGGGGTTTTAGGCTGGGTTTCCTGTACAGCACTTTGAGATATCAGCTGATGTACGAAGGGCTTTATAAATATATTTGATTTGATTTGATTTTACACACTCTAATTCATACGGTCCACCATTATTTGTCCACTCCAACAACACAACAAATCACAAATGACATAGAAATATAATGCAGTAGAGTTGCAACAAGCTGCTTCCGATGACAAATAGAGAATTTATGGACTTGACATTTTGCAAATCCATAGCCAAAATAACAGATTATTTCTGGGTGACATGGGACCTGGCATCCTTTAGTACCAGACTCTCGACCATCGACCACCATAAGAACAATAACTGCCCACCCACAGAGACAGAGTAAAACTGGACTTTTCTTTGGCACACAGGTCAGACTCTAAGGCATTTTAAATAGTCAAACACAAACAAACACACATAAAACAGATTTTATGTTCTACGGCACATCAAAAGGACTGAGGACGCGTCCCATCTAATTTACTACTCTTCTAGTAGTGTACTATCAAGGGAGTATGGTACCTTTGGGGACAATTACAGTGATTAAGGGAGAATATGTCTGAGAAAAAAAATGAATTTTGTTCCCAGAGAGAGATTGAGTGAATGAGTGAGTGAGTGAGAGAATATATACAGGGGGTACTGGTACAGAGTCAATATGCAGGGACACCGGTTAGTAATGAGGTTATATACAGGGGGTACTGGTACAGAGTCAATATGCAGGGGCACCGGTTAGTAATGAGGTTATATACAGGGGGTGCTGGTACAGAGTCAATATGCAGGGGCACCGGTTAGTAATGAGGTTATATACAGGGGGTACTGGTACAGAGTCAATATGCAGGGGCACCGGTTAGTAATGAGGCTATATACAGGGGGTACTGGTACAGAGTCAATATGCAGGGGCACCGGCTAATAATGAGGCTATATACAGGGGGTACCAGTACAGAGTCAATGTGCAGGGGCACCGTTAGTAATGAGGTTATATGCAGGGGGTGCTGGTACAGAGTCAATATGCAGGGGCACCGGTTAGTAATGAGGTTATATACAGGGGGTACTGGTACAGAGTCAATATGCAGGGGCACCGGTTAGTAATGAGGTTATATACAGGGGGTGCTGGTACAGAGTCAATATGCAGGGGCACCGGTTAGTAATGAGGTTATATACAGGGGGTACTGGTACAGAGTCAATATGCAGGGGTACCGGTTAGTAATGAGGTTAAATACAGGGGGTACTGGTACAGAGTCAATATGCAGGGGCACCGGTTAGTAATGAGGCTATATACAGGGGGTACTGGTACAGAGTCAATATGCAGGGGCACCGGTTAGTAATGAGGCTATATACAGGGGGTACTGGTACAGAGTCAATGTGCAGGGGCACCGGTTAGTAATGAGGTTATATACAGGGGGTACTGGTACAGAGTCAATATGCAGAGGCACCGGTTAGTAATGAGGCTATTTACAGGGGGTACTGGTACAGAGTCAATGTGCAGGGGCACCGGTTAGTAATGAGGTTATATACAGGGGGTACCGGTACAGAGTCAATGTGCAGGGGCACCGGTTAGTAATGAGGCTATATACAGGGGTACTGGTACAGAGTCAATGTGCAGGGGCACCGGTTAGTAATGAGGTTATATACAGGGGGTACCGGTACAGAGTCAATGTGCAGGGGCACCGGTTAGTAATGAGGCTATATACAGGGGGTACTGGTACAGAGTCAATATGCAGGGGCACCAGCTAATAATGAGGCTATATACAGGGGGTACCGGTACAGAGTCAATGTGCAGGGGCACCGGTTAGTAATGAGGTTATATACAGGGGGTACTGGTACAGAGTCAATGTGCAGGTGCACCGGTTAGTAATGAGGCTATTTACAGGGGGTACTGGTACAGAGTCAATGTGCTGGGGCACCGGTTATTAATGAGGCTATATACAGGGGGTGCTGGTACAGAGTCAATGTGCTGGGGCACCGGTTATTAATGAGGCTATATACAGGGGGTACCGGTACAGAGTCAATGTGCAGGGGCACCGGTTAGTAATGAGGTTATATACAGGGGGTATTGGTACAAAGTCAATGTTCAGGTGCACCGGTTAGTAATGAGGCTATTTACAGGGGGTACTGGTACAGAGTCAATGTGCTGGGGCACCGGTTATTAATGAGGCTATATACAGGGGGTGCTGGTACAGAGTCAATGTGCAGGGGCACCGGTTAGTAATGAGGTTATATGCAGGGGGTGCTGGTACAGAGTCAATGTGCAGGGGCACCGGTTAGTAATGAGGTTATATGCAGGGGGTGCTGGTACAGAGTCAATATGCAGGGGCACCGGTTAGTAATAAGGTTATATACAGGGGGTACTGGTACAGAGTCAATGTGCAGGTGCACCGGTTAGTAATGAGGCTATTTACAGGGGGTACTGGTACATTGTCAATATGCAGAGGCACCGGTTAGTAATGAGGCTATTTACAGGGGGTACTGGTACAGAGTCAATGTGCAGGGGCACCGGTTAGTAATGAGGTTATATGCAGGGGGTGCTGGTACAGAGTCAATATGCAGGGGCACCGGTTAGTAATGAGGTTATATACAGGGGGTACTGGTACAGAGTCAATATGCAGGGGCACCGGCTAATAATGAGGCTATATACAGGGGGTACTGGTACAGAGTCAATATGCAGGGGCACCGGTTAGTAATGAGGCTATATACAGGGGGTACTGGTACAGAGTCAATGTGCAGGGGCACCGGTTAGTAATGAGGTTATATACAGGGGGTACTGGTACAAAGTCAATGTGCTGGGGCACCGGTTATTAATGAGGTTATATACAGGGGGTACTGGTACAGAGTCAATATGCAGGGGCACCGGCTAATAATGAGGCTATATACAGGGGGTACCGGTACAGAGTCAATGTGCAGGGGCACCGGTTAGTAATGAGGTTATATACAGGGGGTACTGGTACAGAGTCAATGTGCAGGTGCACCGGTTAGTAATGAGGCTATTTACAGGGGGTACTGGTACATTGTCAATATGCTTGGGCACCGGTTATTAATGAGGCTATATACAGGGGGTGCTGGTACAGAGTCAATGTGCAGGGGCACCGGTTAGTAATGAGGTTATATACAGGGGGTACTGGTACAGAGTCAATGTGCAGGTGCACCGGTTAGTAATGAGGCTATTTACAGGGGGTACTGGTACATTGTCAATATGCAGAGGCACCGGTTAGTAATGAGGCTATTTACAGGGGGTACTGGTACAGAGTCAATGTGCAGGGGCACCGGTTAGTAATGAGGTTATATACAGGGGGTACCGGTACAGAGTCAATGTGCAGGGGCACCGGTTAGTAATGAGGCTATATACAGGGGTACTGGTACAGAGTCAATGTGCAGGGGCACCGGTAAGTAATGAGGTTATATACAGGGGGTACCGGTACAGAGTCAATGTGCAGGGGCACCGGTTAGTAATGAGGCTATATACAGGGGGTACTGGTACAGAGTCAATGTGCAGGGGCACCGGTTAGTAATGAGGTTATATACAGGGGGTACTGGTACAGAGTCAATATGCAGGGGCACCGGCTAATAATGAGGCTATATACAGGGGGTACCGGTACAGAGTCAATGTGCAGGGGCACCGGTTAATAATGAGACTATATACAGGGGGTACTGGTACAGAGTCAATGTGCGGGGGCACCGGTTAGTAATGAGGCTATATACAGGGGGTACCGGTACAGAGTCAATATGCAGGGGCACCGGTTAGTAATGAGGCTATATACAGGGGGTACCGGTACAGAGTCAATATGCAGGGGCACCGGTTAGTAATGAGACTATATACAGGGGGTACCGGTACAGAGTCAATGTGCGGGGGCACCGGTTAGTAATGAGGCTATATACAGGGGGTACCGGTACAGAGTCAATATGCAGGGGCACCGGTTAGTAATGAGGCTATATACAGGGGGTACCGGTACAGAGTCAATATGCAGGGGCACCGGTTAGTAATGAGGCTATATACAGGGGGTACCGGTACAGAGTCAATGTGCAGGGGCACCGGTTAATAATGAGACTATATACAGGGGGTACTGGTACAGAGTCAATGTGCGGGGGCACCGGTTAGTAATGAGGCTGTATACAGGGGGTACTGGTACAGAGTCAATATGCAGGGGCACCGGTTAGTAATGAGGCTATTTACAGGGTGTACCGGTACAGAGTCAATGTGCAGGGGCACCGGTTAGTAATGAGGCTATATACAGGGGGTACCTGTACAGAGTCAATATGCAGGGTCACCGGTTAGTAATGAGACTATATACAGGGGGTACCGGTACAGAGTCAATGTGCGGGGGCACCGGTTAGTAATGAGGCTATATACAGGGGGTACCGGTACAGAGTCAATATGCAGGGGCACCGGTTAGTAATGAGGCTATATACAGGGGGTACCGGTACAGAGTCAACATGCAGGGGCACCGGTTAGTAATGAGGCTATATACAGGGGGTACCGGTACAGAGTCAATGTGCAGGGGCACCGGTTAATAATGAGACTATATACAGGGGGTACTGGTACAGAGTCAATGTGCGGGGGCACCGGTTAGTAATGAGGCTATATACAGGGGGTACTGGTACAGAGTCAATATGCAGGGGCACCGGTTAGTAATGAGGCTATTTACAGGGGGTACTGGTACAGAGTCAATGTGCAGGGGCACCGGTTAGTAATGAGGCTATTTACAGGGGGTACTGGTACAGAGTCAATGTGCAGGGGCACCGGTTAGTAATGAGGTTATATACAGGGGGTACTGGTACAGAGTCAATATGCAGGGGCACCGGTTAGTAATGAGGTTATATACAGGGGGTACTGGTACAGAGTCAATATGCAGGGGCACCGGTTAGTAATGAGGTTATATACAGGGGGTACTGGTACAGAGTCAATATGCAGGGGCACCGGTTAGTAATGAGGCTATATACAGGGGGTACTGGTACAGAGTCAATATGCAGGGGCACCGGCTAATAATGAGGCTATATACAGGGGGTACCGGTACAGAGTCAATGTGCAGGGGCACCGGTTAGTAATGAGGTTATATACAGGGGGTACTGGTACAGAGTCAATGTGCAGGTGCACCGGTTAGTAATGAGGCTATATACAGGGGGTACTGGTACAGAGTCAATGTGCGGGGGCACCGGTTAATCGAGGTAGTTGAGGTAATATATATATATATATATATATATATATATATATATATATATATATATATATATATATACTGTATATACACACTACCGTTCAAAAGTTTGGAATCACTTAGAAATGTTCTTGTTTTTGAAAGAAAAGTGCATTTTTGTCCATTAAAATAACATTAAATTGATCAGAAATACAGTGTGGACATTGTTAATGTTGTAAATGACTATTGTAGCTGGAAACGGCTGATGTTTAATGGAGTATCTCCATAGGTGTACAGAGACCCATTATCAGCAACAATCACTCCTGTGTTCCAATGGCACGTTCTGTTAGCTAATCCAAGTTGATCATTTTAAAAAGGCTAATTGATCATTAGAAAACCCTTTTGCAATTATGTTAGCACAGCTGAAAACTGTTGTCCTGATTTAAAGAAGCAATAAAACTGGCCTTTAGACTAGTTTAGTATCTGGAGCATCAGTATTTGTTGGTTTGATTACAGGCTCAAAATGGTAAGAAACAAAGAAACAGACAAGTCCTCAATTGCAAAGAAAAAGACATATCTCAGACTGGCCAATAAAAATAAAAGATTAAGATGAGCAAAAGAACACAGACAATGGACAGAAGAACTCTGCCTAGAAGGCCAGCATCCCAGAGTCGCCTCTTCACTGTTGACGTTGAGACTGGACAGAGCAACTCTGCCTAGAAGGCCAGCATAACTGAGTCGCCTCTTCACTGTTGACGTTGAGACTGGACAGAGGAACTCTGGCTAGAAGGCCAGCATCCCGGAGTCGCCTCTTCACTGTTGACGTTGAGACTGGACAGAGGAACTCTGGCTAGAAGGCCAGCATCCAGGAGTCGCCTCTTCACTGTTGACGTTGAGACTGGTGTTTTGCGGGTACTATTTAATGAAGCTGTCAGTGTGTGTGTTTGTGTTTGTGTGTGTGTGTGTGTGTGTGTGTGTGTGTGTGTGTGTGTGTGTGTGTGTGTGTGTGTGTGTGTGTGTGTGTGTGTGTGTAGCATTATATATAATGTATGTTCGAGGCCATACTACCTTAATGAATTTAGGTCCACAGACACAAACACACGGTATGGTCTCTAACAGTACGGTCTCTAAAGTATGGTCTCTAACAGTACGGTCTCTAACAGTATAGTCTCTAACGGTACGGTCTCTAACGGTATGGTCTCTAACAGTGCGGTCTCTAACGGTACGGTCTCTAACGGTATGGTCTCTAACAGTATGGTCTCTAACGGTATGGTCTCTAACAGTACGGTCTCTAACAGTATGGTCTCTAACAGTATAGTCTCTAACGGTACGGTCTCTAACGGTATGGTCTCTAACAGTATGGTCTCTAACAATGGTACGGTCTCTAACAGTATGGTCTCTAACAGTACGGTCTCTAACAGTACGGTCTCTAACAGTACGGTCTCTAACAGTACGGTCTCTAACAGTACGGTCTCTAACGGTATGGTCTCTAACGGTATGGTCTCTAACAGTATGGTCTCTAACAGTATGGTCTCTAACAGTGGTACGGTCTCTAACAGTATGGTCTCTAACAGTACGGTCTCTAACAGTATCGTCTCTAACAGTGGTATGGTCTCTAACAGTGGTATGGTCTCTAACAGTACGGTCTCTAACAGTACGGCCTCTAACAGTATGGTCTCTAACAGTATGGTCTCTAACAGTATGGTCTCTAACAGTGTGGTCTCTAACAGTATGGTCTCTAACAGTACGGTCTCTAACAGTACGGTCTCTAACACTATGGTCTCTAACAGTACGGTCTCTAACACTATGGTCTCTAACAGTATGGTCTCTAACAGTATGGTTTCTAACAGTACGGTCTGTAATGGTATGGTCTCTAACAGTACGGTCTGTAATGGTATGGTCTCTAACAGTACGGTCTCTAACAGTACGGTCTATAACAGTATGGTCTCTAACAGTACGGTCTGTAATGGTATGGTCTCTAACAGTACGGTCTCTAACAGTGGTATGGTCTCTAACAGTACGGTCTCTAACAGTATGGTCTCTAACAGTATGGTCTCTAACAGTGGTATGGTCTCTAACAGTGGTATGGTCTCTAACAGTATGGTCTCTAACAGTATGGTCTCTAACAGTGGGATGGTCTCTAACAGTACGGTCTCTAACAGTATGGTCTCTAACAGTGGTATGGTCTCTAACAGTATGGTCTCTAACAGTATGGTTTCTAAAAGTATGGTCTCTAACAGTATGGTCTCTAACAGTATGGTCTCTAACAGTATGGTCTCTAACATACATTGTGTCAAACAGACAGACACAATAGATTTTAATGGGACCCTGTTCCTCTGTCTCCTGTTCTGTTCTGTGTTCATCCTCCTTTTCTTCTATCTCTGTCTCTCTCATCTCTTTCCTCCCTTTCCCAGCAGGCAGACAGGCAGAGCACAGCTGTCCATCGAGCTGAACCGACTGACTTACTGTCAGGGGCCTGGCTGAGAGAGAGAGAGAGAGAGAGAGAGAGAGAGAGAGGAGAGAGAGAGGAGAGAGAGAGGAGAGAGAGAGGAGAGAGAGAGGAGAGAGGAGATAGAGAGAGAGATAGAGTGAGAAGAAAGAGAGAGAGAGGAGAGAGGAGAGAGGAGAGAGGAGAGAGGAGAGAGGAGAGAGGAGAGAGGAGAGAGGAGAGAGGAGAGAGGAGAGAGGAGAGAGGAGAGAGAGAGAGGGGGGCAGTGAAGCGATCAGTCAGTCAGTCAGTGTGAAGGCTGTGTAGGAGGGAGGGAGCGTCCTTGAAAAGCCTCTAGCCTGGTTATTTTCTTTAAGCCCAGACTCTGTAAAACTCTCCTTCCACCCATCTATCCTCACACCCTCCTTCAACACCCTTCTCCCCTCCACCTTCCTCTACCTCCACCACCTCATCCTAAATTTCCCCGAGCCACTGTCCCTTTTATTCCTCTCCTCTCACCTTCCCTCCTTCCCTCCTCTCACTTTCCCTCTAATCTCTCCCTCACCTTCCCTCCTTCCCTCCTTCCCTCCTCTCACCTTCCCTCTAATCTCTCCTCACACCTCCCCTACAATCCCTCCTTCCCTCCTCTCACCTTCCCTCTAATCTCTCCTCACACCTTCCCTCCTCTCATTAATCCTGTCCTTCCTCATACTACTGACCCCTCCCAGAACCCCCAGAAGAAACTGGTCAATACAGGGCTATTTTCCTTCACCTTCACAAGGCTACAGCGGTGGTATTTAGCCTGTGTGTGTGTGTGTGTGTGTGTGTGTGTGTGTGTGTGTGTGTGTGTGTGTGTGTGTGTGTGTGTGTGTGTGTGTGTGTGTGTGTGTGTGTGTGTGTGTGTGTGTGTGTGTGTGTGTGTGTGTGTGTGTGTGTGTGTGTGGTGTGTGTGTGGTGTGTCTCATTTATTATGCATTATTAAAGTGTCTAGTATGATTCAGAGAAGTATCATATGATTTCTGAAAATAGTCCACAAGTGTAAATATGCAAATAAAAAATAAACTGTATGGATTACATGTTAGGGTTACTAACGGATTACATGTTAGGAGGATTACATGTTAGGAGGATTACATGTTAGGGTTACTAACGGAATACATGTTAGGGGGATTACATGTTAGGGTTACTAATGGATTACATGTTAGGAGGATTACATGTTAGGGTTACTAATGGATTACATGTTAGGAGGATTACATGTTAGGAGGATTACATGTTAGGGTTACTAACGGAATACATGTTAGGGGGATTACATGTTAGGGTTACTAATGGATTACATGTTAGGGTTATTAATGATTACATGTTAGGGGGATTACATGTTAGGGTTACTAATGGATTACATGTTAGGGTTACTAATGGATTACATGTTAAGGTTACTAATGGATTACGTGTTAGGAGGATTACATGTTAGGGTTACTAATGATTACATGTTAGGGGGATTACATGTTAGGGTTACTAATGGATTACATGTTAGGGTTACTAATGGATTACATGTTAAGGTTACTAATGGATTACATGTTAGGAGGATTACATGTTACAGTTACTAATGGATTACATGTTAGGGTTACTAACAGATTACATGTTAGGGTTACTAATGGATCACATGTTAAGGTTACTAATGGATTACATGTTAGGAGGATTACATGTTAGGGTTACTAATGGATTACATGTTAGGAGGATTACATGTTAGGGTTACTAATGAATTACATGTTAGGAGGATTACATGTTAGGGTTACTAATGGATTACATGTTAGGAGGATTACATGTTAGGGTTACTAATGAATTACATGTTAAGGTTACTAATGGATTACATGTTAGGGGGATTACATGTTAAGGTTACTAACAGATTACATGTTAAGGTTACTAATGGATTACATGTTAGGAGGATTACATGTTAGGAGGATTACATGTTAAGGTTACTAATGGATTACATGTTAGGAGGATTACATGTTAGGAGGATTACATGTTAAGGTTACTAACAGATTACATGTTAAGGTTACTAATGGATTACATGTTAGGAGGATTACATGTTAGGAGGATTACATGTTAAGGTTACTAATGGATTACATGTTAGGGGGATTACATGTTAAGGTTACTAACAGATTACATGTTAAGGTTACTAATGGATTAAATGTTAGGAGGATTACATGTTAAGGTTACTAACGGATTACATGTTAGGGTTACTAATGGATTACATGTTAGGGTTACTAATGGATTACATGTTAAGGTTACTAACGGATTACATGTTAGGGTTACTAATGGATTACATATTAGGGGGATTACATGTTAAGGTTACTAATGGATTACATGTTAGGGGGATTACATGTTTAGGTTACTAACGGATTACATGTTAGGGGGATTACATGTTAAGGTTACTAACGGATTACATGTTAGGGGGATTACATGTTAGGGTTACTAATGGATTACATGTTCGGGTTACTAATGGATTACATGTTAGGGTTACTAATGGATTACATGTTAGGGTTACTAACGGATTACATGTTAGGAGGATTACATGTTAGGGTTACTAATGAATTACATGTTAGGAGGATTACATGTTAGGAGGATTACATGTTAGGGGGATTACATGTTAGGGTTATTAACGGATTACATGTTAGGAGGATTACATGTTAGGATTACTAACGGATTACATGTTAGGGGGATTACATGTTAGGGTTACTAATGGATTACATGTTAGGAGGATTACATGTTAGGGTAACTAATGGATTAGATGTTCGGGTTACTAATGGATTACATGTTAGGGTTACTAATGGATTACATGTTAAGGTTACTAATGGATTACATGTTAGGAGGATTACATGTTAGGGTTACTAATGGATTACATGTTAGGAGGATTACATGTTAGGGTTACTAATGAATTACATGTTAGGAGGATTACATGTTAGGGTTACTAATGGATTACATGTTAGGGTTACTAACGGATTACATGTTAAGGTTACTAATGGATCACATGTTAGGGGGATTACATGTTAAGGTTACTAACAGATTACATGTTAAGGTTACTAATGGATTACATGTTAGGAGGATTACATGTTAGGAGGATTACATGTTAAGGTTACTAATGGATTACATGTTAGGGGGATTACATGTTAAGGTTACTAACAGATTACATGTTAAGGTTACTAATGGATTAAATGTTAGGAGGATTACATGTTAGGAGGATTACATGTTAAGGTTACTAACGGATTACATGTTAGGGTTACTAATGGATTACATATTAGGGGGATTACATGTTAAGGTTACTAATGGATTACATGTTAGGGGGATTACATGTTAAGGTTACTAACGGATTACATGTTAGGGGGATTACATGTTAAGGTTACTAATGGATTACATGTTAGGGGGATTACATGTTAAGGTTACTAACGGATTACATGTTAGGGGGATTACATGTTAAGGTTACTAACGGATTACATGTTAGGGGGATTACATGTTAAGGTTACTAACGGATTACATGTTAGGGTTACTAATGGATTACATGTTAAGGTTACTAATGGATTACATGTTAAGGTTACTAGTGGATTACATGTTAGGGGGATTACATGTTAGGGTTACTAATGGATTACATGTTAGGGTTATTAATGGATTACATGTTAAGGTTATTAATGATTACATGTTCGGGTTACTAATGGATTACATGTTAGGGTTACTAATGGATTACATGTTAGGGGGATTACATGTTAGGGTTACTAACGGATTACATGTTAGGGTTACTAATGGATTACATGTTAAGGTTACTAATGATTACATGTTCGGGTTACTAATGGATTACATGTTCGGGTTACTAATTGCATAACATCTGCATAGTGGAATGTCTGGTAAAAATATGGGAACAAATGGGTTAACTAGAGAATAAGACCAGACACACACACACACACACACACACACACACACACACACACACACACACACACACAGACACACACACACACACACACACTTCCTCGTTGGTCTCCTGAATAATGCAGTGCCACTAGACATACCTGGGAACGTAAACAAGGTGTTTAATCCCAGTAGAAAGTTGAAGAACATATTGTCACCATCTGTCAGATACAGCTGAACACCCACACACACACGGTGTTAATTGATCTAATTCTATACAGTGGCATGGGAATAAAAATAAACAGAAATAAATAAGTCAATGGGTGAGGTGCTGCTCTGATTGGGCAACTTTGTTGTTGATTTGTGACAATCTGGGGCCATTGTATCTGGTTCTGTAGTGGTATTGGGACAAGAGGAATTAACCTGAACGTAGATGTGTCTGGTCAATACGTCACGACGCACGGAGGATCCCCTCTCCTACACTGGCTACACTGTTGTGAACACAGTGGCATTGGAAATCTGTATGCTTCTACCATCTTAAAACTTCTTGTCAATAGGGGGTGCTGTTTGCACTTTGTAATAATTTCGTTCCCAAATTAAACTGCCTCGTACTCAATTCTTGCTCGTACAATATGCATATTATTATTACTATTGGATAGAAAACACTCTCTAGTTTCTAAAACCGTTTGAATTATATCTGTGAGTAAAACAGAACTCGAGTTGGAGCATTTTTCCTATGAGGATGTGAGAATGCTGAATTCTGCAAGCTGTTCTCAGGTCAGTTTATTAATTTGCCGGTCTTCTATTGGTTGAGATGGACTGCATATGTCTTCCCCTGGGTGTCAGCGAATAGTGAGAGTTAAAAAATGGAGTTGCTAGGCAGAACTGAGAGGTTATAAATGGGCTGGGAACTTGGGGTCCGGCCTTTGTCCTCTTCGCCCGGACGCACAAAGGAGCTCTGGCTCTCGTTGTAGTTCGCTCCGGTTATAGGCCTTAGATATATCCGACTCTGTTTTTATTCGATATAGGTGTTAAAGACATCATAATGTTGTTATATTAAACTGAGTTATATCAGTTTATATCGGTATATTGCGATTTTCGGATATTTATTTGTACAACGTTTTAGTGAGTCGGACACGTCTTTGCCACATGGCTAATGTTTACTGCTAATTCGAACGTTGAAGAGGACAATCTACAACCAAGCAACGATTCTTTTGGACAAAGGACACCTTGCCCAAGATTCTGATGGGAGTTCATCAAAAAGTAAGAAGTATTTATGATGTTAATTCGTTGTTCTGTTGAAAAATGTTGACCTACTATTCTGCCATGAATCTAGGTGCGGTCTCGCTTTAACGCACGATGTATGTTGTAGTAACGTTAATTTTTAAAATCTAGCACAGCGATTGCATTAAGAACTAATGTATCTTTCATTTGCTGTCCAACCTGTATTTTTTTGTCAAGTTTATGATTAGTTATCGATTAGAATAGGTGCCTCTCCCAAGATTTCTCCCCACATTTTGTTTGCATTTTGGCTGCTAGTCATATTATAACCACGATTTGTGCCGCTAAATATGCACATTTTCGAACAAACTCTGTATGTATTGTGTAATATGATGTTATAGAACTGTCATCTGATGAAGTTTGAGAAGGTTAGTGAAAAAATTAATATCTTTTGCTGGTTTATACGTTATCGCTATTTTTGGCTTGAATCAATGCTGTTGTGTGGTTGGCTATTGTAGTAAGCTAATATAATGCTATATTGTGTTTTCGCTGTAAAACACTTAAAAAATCTGAAATATTGGCTGGATTCACAAGATCTTTGTCTTTCATTTGCTGTACGCTGTGTATTTTTCAGAAATGTTTTATGATGAGTATTTAGGTAATTCACGTTGCTCTCTGTAGTTATTCTAGTCGCTTTGGTGAGAGTTGTGATGGTGGCTGCAATGGTAAACTATGATTTATACCTGAAATATGCACATTTTTCAACAAAACATATGCTATACAATAAATATGTTATCAGACTGTCATCTGATGAAGTTGTTTCTTGGTTAGTGGCTATTTATATCTTTATTTGGTCGAATTTGTGATAGATACCTATGCAGGAAAAAAATGGTGGAGTAAAAAAAGTTGTGTCTTTTGCTAATGTGGTTAGCTAATAGATTTACATATTGTGTCTTCCCTGTAAAACATTTTAAAAATCAGAAATGATGGCTGGATTCACAAGATGTGAATCTTTCATCTGGTGTCTTGGACTTGTGATTTAATGATATTTAGATGCTAGTATTTACTTGTGACGCTATGCTAGGCTATGCTAGTCAGCTTTTTTACTGATGGGGGTGCTCCCGGATCCGGGTTTGTGAGGAAGTAGAGGTTAACCCTGAGAGCCAAATCAGAACAGATCTGCACTGTTTCCTGGAGCCGAAGACTGTAAACAGAAACACACAGCAAAGTTTTTTTTTTTTTTTTTTGTTTTTTTTTTTGGGGGGGTGGATCAGCTTAGTATTGCGGAAAGAATGTTGCTTCCAATGTAATTGTCTGCATCATTTCCATTCCCCCATATTTTTTGGGGTAAATATATATATCCATATACGTATGCATACATATACACATATATACATACACATACCTATATAGACATACATACTTTTTTAAAGAATATGCCTTTATTATTATTCCCCGCGACCCTACCACCAATCCCCCAATTGGAGTAAACTTATAAACACTTCTGCTTTTACCTTCAATTTCTACATCTTATACCTATCTTACAGACACAGTCCACTTTACAATAGTTCTCTCTTATTTGTTCTTAGTCCTTCCTCTATTTCTGTTGTCCATCCAATTTTATTTCCACTTGTAACTGTGCTATTTCACAAAAGCTCCGCACCTATACACATTTCACAGATCCCGTATGCCCTATATTGTTTATCTTGTTATTAGTCCCACCCTTCAGCTCCACCCAACCCCTCCCATCTATCTTCCAACATCATCCATTTCGGATTTCTATTTGCCATACATTTCTCAACTGTGCTGTGATGCTTCACAAAAGACCTGAACCTTCCTATTCTCATAGCTTCTACAGATTGTAAATTAAAAATAAACATCTTTGCCAAAATAATTATTATATTATTGATTGATTGACTATGGCTTTTCAAATCCCCCAGTATTGCTATCTGTAGCGTTAGTTTTAGGCAAATGTTGCAATTCTTCAGCCATTCCTGGACCTGTGACCAAAAACGAGCTACATATGGACAATACCAAAATAAATGATCTAATGACTCTGCCTCCTCACAACAGAATCTGCAGAGCTGGGAAGATTGTATACCCCATATGTATAACATTCTATTAGTTGCAAGAATTTTGTACAGTAATTTATATTGAAAAATTCGAAGTTTTGAATCCGGCGTTGTTTTGCGTATCAATTCATAAACCATGTGCCATGGAATGGGTACATCGAAAATCTCTTCCCAACTATTTTGCAATTTGTATGGCACAGCTGTTAGTTTTTTGGTCCTTAAATGAAATTGGTATATGTTTTTATTTATCACACTTTTCTTTAACCATTTTTGTTCTTTAATACAGGGCCGACATACAAGTTCCTTACTTTTTTCCCCTTCTACTTGCCTCTTCCATTTTTGTGGTAATGCTGCAATTAATTGGTTGTAATTTTGGGTAGAGCAGACTTTTCCATATGTCTGTGTTAGCTGCATGTGTGACATAACTCCACCAGTCCTATTTATGATATCATTCACAAAAATTATACCTTTTTTAAACATTTCTTCGATAAATACAGTTTTTTTATCAATTATTATATTTGAATTTAACCACAATATTTGTTGTACTATTTGTTCCGTCCTTTCAGGTGGATTAAACTGAAATTGCAACCAACTTTCTAAGGCTTGTTTAAAGAATAAGGATATTTTGGAGATCATTTCCTTTTCAAACAACCGAAAATGAGCAGGTGTAATCTGAATAAAGGGAAAAAGGCCCTTCTTGAACATAGGATGAGACATTCGTACCAGTTTACTAGAGAACCAGTTTGGATTTAAGTATAACTTTTGTATGACCGATGCCTTTAGTGAGAGGTCTAATGCTTTAATATTTAATAATTTCTGCCCTCCGAATTCATATTCGTTATATAAATAGGCCCTTTTAATTTTATCTGGCTTGCCGTTCCAAATAAAATTGAATATTTTTTGTTCATATAATTTAAAAAACAGGTCACTAGGTGTAGGCAAAACCATAAGCAAATAGGTAAACTGTGATATGACTAAAGAGTTAATTAGGGTGATTTTTCCACAAATAGACAGGTATTTTCCTTTCCATGGTAGCAAGATCTTATCTATTTTTGCTAACTTTCTATAAAAATTTATTGGAGTGAGATCATTTCTTTCTTTTGGGATTTTTATACCGAGTATGTCCACATCTCCGTCAGACCATTTAATTGGTAAACTACATGGCAATATAAAATGTGTATTTTTTAGTGATCCAATACGTAATATGGTACATTTATCATAATTTGGTTTTAATCCAGAGAGGATAGCAAAGGTATCTAGATCCTCTATGAGGCCCTGGAGAGACTCTAGTTGTGGTTTTAAAAGAAAACATGAATCATCAGCGTACAATGACACCTTAGTTTTTAAGCCATGGATTTCTAATCCTTTAATATTAATGTTTGATCTAATTTTAACAGCTAACATTTCGATGGCAATAATAAATAGATATGCCGATAGTGGACAACCTTGTTTTACTCCTCTAGATAGTTTAAAACTTTCTGAGATGTAGCCATTATTTACTATTTTACACCTAGGGTTACTATACATAATTTTAACCCATTTTATAAGAGATTCCCCAAAATTGAAATATTCTAGGCATTTATATATAAACTCCAGTCGTACTTTATCAAAAGCCTTTTCAAAATCAGCTATGAAAACCAGGCCTGGTGTCCCCGATATCTCATAGTGTTCTATTGTTTCCAGTACTTGCCTTATATTATCTCCAATGTATCGTCCATGTAAAAAACCTGTCTGATTAGGATGAATAATATCTGACAAAACTTTTTTTATTCTATGCGCCAAGCATTTTGCTAGGATTTTTGCATCACAACACTGAAGTGTAAGAGGTCTCCAATTTTTTAATTGGACTGGATCTTTATATATACCACTTGGGTCCTGTTTCAGTAATAACGATATCAGACCTTCTTGTTGTGTGTCTGATAATCTACCATTTATATAGGAGTGGTTAAAACAAGTTAATAATGGTCCTTTGAGTATATCAAAAAACGTTTTGTATACTTCCACTGGTATGCCATCCAGCCCTGGAGTTTTCCCATCTTTAAAGGCCCCAATTGCAACAAGCAGTTCCTCCTCTGTAATTTGGCCTTCACATGAGTCTTTCTGTTCAGATGTTAATTTTACATTATTAATAGGAAAAAAATCCATACAATTAGTTTCAGTTAGTGGAGATGGAGGAGCCTGAAACGAAAACATATTCTTAAAGTACTTTACTTCCTCTTTCAAAATATCATTTGGTGAATCATGCGTGACTCCATCATTTGTCACAAGTTTTAATACATTTTTTTTGGTAGCATTTCTATATTGAAGATTGAAAAAGAATTTGGTGCATTTTTCCCCATATTCCATCCAGTTCGCTTTATTTTTATAATATATTACACTGGATCTTTCTTGAATAAGTTCCTCCATTTCTTTTTGTTTTTCCTCTAAATTATTCTGTGCCTCTATGGTACCGTTTTTATTGCTATCTAACTGTACTGTTAGTCCTTCAATTTCCTTTGTTAATATGGACTCTTTTGATCTAAATTGCTTTTGTTTTATAGATGAGTACTGAATTGCATGGCCTCTAAAGGCACACTTAAAAGTGTCCCATACAATAAGGGGATCTGCTGTACCTATGTTATGTCTGAAAAAGTCAGTTATAAAATCTTCTGTCCTAGTTCTAAACAATTTATCATCTAGTAGACTTTGATTAAATTTCCAATATCCTCGCCCACGTGGAAATTCTGTAAGAGAAATATATATGCCAATTATGTGATGATCCGACCGCATTCTATCCCCTATCAACACTTTTTTAACTTTTGGTGCCAGAGAGAATGGAATAAGAAAGTAGTCAAGACGACTAGCTTGATTCAGCCTCCGCCATGTATATCTCACTAAATCAGGGTATTTAAGTCTCCATATATCCACTAATTCCAATATATCCATGACATTCATGATTTCCTTAAGTGCCTGAGGGTGATAATTTGTAGTGTGATTTCCTTTCCGGTCTATAGAGCTATTTAAGACCGTATTAAAATCTCCCATTATAATAATAGAGTCTAGTGTTGCTTGTAGAGTTGATAAGTTCTTATATATATTTTCAAAGAAGCTTGGATCATCATTATTCGGACCGTATAGGTTAACAAGCCATATTTGTTTATTGTCCAATAACATATTTAAAATAATCCATCTACCTTGAGGATCTGTTTGGACAATTTGCACATTTGGATCAAAATTATTGTTAATTAAGATCATCACCCCTTTTGAATTTCTTTGCCCATGGGAGAAATATATTTTGCCCACCCAGTTCTTTTTCCACAAAACTTCATCTAAAACTGTTGAATGGGTTTCCTGTAAACAATAAATATTATAATCCTTCTCTTTTAGCCAGGTAAATACTGATCGTCTTTTCTTATTATCTGCTAAGCCATTACAATTGTAACTGGCTATACTTATTTCACCACTTACCATGAGACACACCTTTCATTCTTTTAATCAGAATATATTTTTGTAAACGTACTATTAAAACGTAACATAATGATTGAGTGTCTATATAGTTGTACCATGATATTTGCATTTCTACTAAGTAAACCTCCAATTGGTCCCTACTATTCCACCCGCTAAAAGGCCTCATCTCGAGATGGCTTGTCATCCCAATGCCCGGCAGACCACCCTCGACCCCCTGTATCCCATAGCCCTGAACCGACTGGGATCCATTCTTTGAAAAGAGCATACAGTTCCATTTACCGAATTGAAGTAAATCAATTGCCATATGCATTTCCATTGCCGTCACCTCGATTTGTATTATATATAGCTGTGGATCATCCTCTATTGTACCTTACATCTTTTACTTCTTCTTTCGCAACAGTTGTGGGATACACACATACACACTCAGCCCTTACCCCCACACAACCATAAGCTCACTTTCTCAACAGTTGCACCATCCCAGAGCCCAACTCAAGATGGGTCATGATTTCCAAATGCCATTGCAGTTGCAGCTGCATGAGAAGGCCTGCAAGACCGCGCAAAAAAATAAGCAAAAATTGAAATTTATTTACCATTGTCATATCCTAGATAATGGCCGTCAAATGTACACCCTATTCCTGAAAAAAACACCCACAATACGGCCACCAGTCATGACCATGTCCCCACGCATCTCCATGCAGTCCGACCTTGATTCTGTGCCACCAGGGCCACAATAATATACCCCCTCTCTGAATGTCCGAGTGTGACCCCCTCCCCATGGGTTACTGCAGCTAGTGTTGCCAGCACTGCCACTGCCTGGGTGGGGGTACCCCACCGGAATCCCCACCGGCTAGGTACAAGGTCGTCAAGGTTCTCATTAGCAGCTTTGAGAAATTCCTTGTATATTTTCCTCTCCCTTTAGGGGGCTTTGGCTTTGCAGGACCAACCCTGCCAAGCAGGCTCAGAATCTTGAGGGGGCAGTGCTGCTCTTGGTCTCTGACCTCATTTTAGCTGCATATAGACCGCTTACAACGAGCACATAAAACAGTTAGGGACTTCTCCTTAATATCTGGGTCATTCAGGTGGGTGTCTAGGGTATAGGGCCATAGACAGTACCATTAAAATAGGATAATAATTAGATATAATTTATTAAGATAAAAAAAATGTAGTTTTCCATGATAGAACAATAAATAAATAAGACGTATAATTCATTATAAAAGTATATCCATCATCTGAACAACATTGAAAGCCCTCTCATACCCGGCTCACAGCAATACATTGGCTCTGGGATATGCAACCATTTCATTACTCACTCACTCAACTTTCCAAACATAACAAATAAGATAAAAAATAAAATAAACACAAACCATACCATCCACACATACTGTGCCTTCTGTTTACTTAGTTTTTATCTTCACTATGTTGAATTAGTGCTTGTGTGTTCAATTAGTTATATGTGAAGATTTATAAAAAAGCTATATTTTTTGTTGTATTGTTACAATCAGTAACCGGGCTTGAATTGTGTTTATTTTCCTCGTCTATGAGAATTTTGTAAATTTTAAAATAACCATGGAGTAGTCTTTGTGTCTCTGAACAACTGGTTATCAATATATAGTTTATCAACGACGAGAACTACTCGTTTCGCTTTTAATCTGTTTTCTTTGAAAATTGGATACAGAACTTTGCGCCGTTCTGCAATTTCTTTCGGAAACTGATCATTCATGCCAATTTTGGTCCCAGCAAGTCTTTTACCTAGGCTTTTAACCATTATTTTATCTTTAAATGAAGCAAATTTTGCAACGATTGGGCGTTCGTACCTCTGCCCTCTCTGTCCGAAGCGGTGAACACGTTCAAGTTGGATTTTGTCGACAACTTCGCATGGAATCTGAAGCGCTGTACGGAGGAACTCTCTAACTATAGATTCAGGAACTTCTCCTTCTTTTTCTTGGATACCTGTAAGTACCAAATTCTCTCTCATGGATCTAGTTTGAATCTCCAGTAAGGCTTCCTTCAGAACGATGTTCTCTTTTTTAATTCCATTCATTTCGGTTTGAATCTTATTGACTGTCCCTTCTAGCGCGTGTGTTTCCTTCTCCAATGTCGCAGCTTTTTCATCACTCATCTCTAGGCTTGCCTTTAACTCTTTTATATCCTTACTAAGTAATTCAAGTAAACCCAGTTTGTCATTTATTGATTTTAACAGATCAGTTTCGACCTTTACCATTCCCGGTGGTGAGAATATTAAATCGTCAGTATCTGTCGAAGAATCTCGCTTGCGTTTTGTAAACGGTTCCCCTGTCTTATTCTCCGTCATGTTTGGTTGTTGTCTGTGTTCGTAATATTTGTCGATAAATGTCTCTAGTCTTAGGATTTGTTTTGTGTTATTATCCAGATTGAAGGTTTATCACTCACCAGATTATGTAGTGCTAATATTTTAGTCTATTTAGCAGATATTTCGAATATTATGTTTTATCTTGAGGTGCTCTACATAACTTTGTTCAGTCCGCCATTACCTTTACTTTACCTTTACGTCCGCCGTCTACGTCCTACCCCCTCCTACTCGCTCCTACCCCCTCCTACTCACAGCAAAGTTGATGCTGTGAGAGCTCAACATGTTTAAAACCATGACTAGAGAGAGACTTAACACGTACAGCAAAATAAAACCCTGACTAGAGACTCAACAAGTACAGCAAAATAAAACCCTGACTAGAGACTCAACAAGTACAGCAAAATAAAACCCTGACTAGAGACTCAACAAGTACAGCAAAATAAAACCATAACTAGAGACTCAACAAGTATAGCAAAATAAAACCATAACTAGAGACTCAACAAGTACAGCAAAATACTGCTGTTTTTATGAGTAAATTCATGTAGGTGTTTATTCAGCACTGTCAACACGTTGTCCAGCATTTATAAGCCTTTCAAGCCATTAGACATTAGCTACCCAGACCCCTCTTTTACACTGCTGCTACACTCTGTTTATTATCTATGCATAGTCACTTTAACTCTGCCTACATGTACATATTACCTCAACTAACCGGTTCCCCCACACATTGACTCTGTACCGGTACCCCTTGTATACAGCCTCCACATTGACTCTGTACCGGTACCACCTGTATATAGCCTCCACATTGACTCTGTACCGGTACCCCCTGTATATAGCCTCCACATTGACTCTGTACCGTAATACCCTGTATATAGCCTCCACATTGACTCTGTACCGTAACACCCTGTATATAGCCTCCACATTGACTCTGTACCGGTACCACCTGTATATAGACTCCACATTAACTCTGTACCGTAACACCCTGTATATAACCTCCACATTGACTCTGTACCGTAATACCCTGTATATAGCCTCCACATTGACTCTGTACCGTAACACCCTGTATATAGCCTCCACATTGACTCTGTACCGGTACCCTCTGTATATAGCCTCCACATTGACTCTGTACCGGTACCCCCTGTATATAGCCTCCACATTGACTCTGTACCGTAATACCCTGTATATAGCCTCCACATTGACTCTGTACCGGTACCCTCTGTATATAGCCTCCACATTGACTCTGTACCGGTACCCCCTGTATATAGCCTCCACATTGACTCTGTACCGTAATACCCTGTATATAGCCTCCACATTGACTCTGTACCGGTACCCCCTGTATATAGCCTCCACATTGACTCTGTACCGTAACACCCTGTATATAGCCTCCACGTTTACTCTGTACCGTAACACCCTGTATATAGCCTCCACATTGACTCTGTACCGTAACACCCTGTATATAGCCTCCACATTGACTCTGTACCGGTACCCCTGTATATAGCCTCCACATTGACTCTGTACCGATACCCCCTGTATATAGCCTCCACATTGACTCTGTATATAGCCTCCACATTGACTCTGTACCGGTACCACCTGTATATAGCCTCCACATTGACTCTGTACCAGTACCCCCCTGTATATAGCCTCCACATTGACTCTGTACTGGTACCCCCTGTATATAGCCTCCACATTGACTCTGTACCTGTACCCCCTGTATATTCTCTCCACATTGACTCTGTACCGTAACACCCTGTATATAGCCTCCACATTGACTCTGTACCGGTACCCTCTGTATATAGCCTCCACATTGATTCTGTACCGGTACCCCCTGTATATAGCCTCCACATTGACTCTGTACCGTAATACCCTGTATATAGCCTCCACATTGACTCTGTACCGGTACCCCCTGTATATAGTCTCCACATTGACTCTGTACCGGTGCCCCCTGTATATAGTCTCCACATTGACTCTGTACCGGTACCCCTTGTATATAGCCTCCACATTGACTCTGTACCGGTACCCCCTGTATATAACCTCCACATTGACTCTGTACCGGTACCCCCTGTATATAGCCTCCACATTGACTCTGTACCGGTACCCCCCTGTATATAGCCTCCACATTGACTCTGTACCGGTACCCCCTGTATATAGTCTCCACATTGACTCTGTACCGGTACCCCCTGTATATAGCCTCCACATTGACTCTGTACCGGTACCCCCTGTATATAACCTCCACATTGACTCTGTACCGGTACCCCCTGTATATAGCCTCCACATTGACTCTGTACCGGTACCCCCCTGTATATAGCCTCCACATTGACTCTGTACCGGTACCCCCTGTATATAGCCTCCACATTGACTCTGTACCGGTACCCCCTGTATATAGCCTCCACATTGACTCTGTACCGGTACCCCCTGTATATAGCCTCCACATTGACTCTGTACCGGTACCCCCTGTATATAGCCTCCACATTGACTCTGTACCGGTACCCCCTGTATATAGCTTCCACACTGACTCTGTACCGGTACACCCTGTATATAGCCTCCACATTGACTCTGTACCGGTACCCCCCGTATATAGCCTCCACATTGACTCTGTACCGGTACCCCCCTGTTCAAAGCCTCGCCATTGTTATTTTACTGCTGCTCTTTAATTATTTGTTACTTTTTTATATTTTTTTATTATTCATCCATAAGCATTTTCCAAATGAATGAGTAGCCTATAGTAAAGTGTCTCCATATTACTCTGTATTATTAGGGGATTTTTTTTTTTTTTATATCGAGTCATTTTTCACTTTATCTGGCCATCGGATTAACGACATGAATTGGTCCATGAAGCAGAAATAATGCAGTGTGCCGTCAGCCATCAGCTGGAAGACAGTGGCCCCCTTTTTCTACGCTCGGGGAGGGAGAGCGGCGGGATGGTGAGTCGGGTAGGAGGCAGCCTCACCGCTGCTCCCTCTGTCCCCTCAGACTGATGCAGGCCATTAGTCCAGTAGAATAAAATAAAAAGCTAATTATTATGCTCACTCAGCTGTGCCTCACAAGTAATAAAACACATGATCGATTACCAGTGTGATTATGTACCTAATATTTTGTAAATATAATTTCTAAATGGTCTGAGAAGAACAACATTGTCAGGCCAATTCAAGCGTAGCCAATATGCAGGGATAATGTATAGCCTACTGCACAAACCTCTTGCTACAGAACTGGTGGTAATTGGTTAATGTTGCAGAGGCTTATGTTTTTTAAGTAAACATTTAAAATAATCTAAGCGGGAGATCTCAGCGTGAATCTTGACTCAGAAAGTGATCTTGACTCAGAAAGTGAGCTTGACTCAGAAAGTGAGCTTGACTCAGAAAGTGATCTTGACTCAGAAAGTGATCTTGACTCAGAAAGTGAGCTTGACTCAGAAAGTGAGCTTGACTCAGAAAGTGAGCTTGACTCAGAAAGTGAGCTTGACTCAGAAAGTGAGCTTGACTCAGAAAGTAATCTTGACTCAGAAAATGATCTTGACTCAGAAAATGATCTTGACTCAGAAAGTGATCTTGACTCAGAAAGTGATCTTGACTCAGAAAGTAATCTTGACTCAGAAAATGATCTTGACTCAGAAAGTGAGCTTGACTCAGAAAGTGAGCTTGACTCAGAAAGTGAGCTTGACTCAGAAAGTAATCTTGACTCAGAAAATGATCTTGACTCAGAAAGTGAGCTTGACTCAGAAAGTGAGCTTGACTCAGAAAGTGAGCTTGACTCAGAAAGTGAGCTTGACTCAGAAAGTGAATCTTGACTCAGAAAAGGGTTTGTGACCACTGGTTTATGAGGTCAGAAAATACTGTCATTGATGGCCCATTCGTTTTATGGTACAGAAGTAAGATAGGAGGTTTTCTTTCAAAATTAAGCCAGTAATGAAAAACAGATTTATAACTAAAAGGTAGTAAAATGTTCTCCGTACGTAGAAAACCCACAAAATAGTTTATCCTTTCAAAATATATATGTTTTTGATAACCTATTAGACAAAACTCAGTCAAAACAGAAAATGTGTGTCAGTCTGTTTCTTGTGAAAACAGTGAACAACTTGTGAACATTTCTGAATTATAATATATGATGCGGAGCCAGTTTCCTCACCCCAGATTAGATAACCTACAAATGCATATACCATTAGACAATATTATCCATCACATGTAATGGCTGTTGATCCATTTCGATGTGAATTTAATAAAATTTCACAGTTTTCAACCATTGAAGCCCAATGTTGCATTTCTTGCAACAATTCAAGATAAAAAATGTTTAAGTTCAAAAACCGTTATTTTCCTAACCAGAGGCCTACTACAAGTATTTCAGAAAGATTCTAACATGTGTTCCTCATTTGGATCTCACAGTACAGGTCTGTTTTACAAAAGAGATTTTGACTCAGATAAACAAAACCTATTTTTTTAGATTATCCCGGTCAGAAAGGATGTCTCTGATCTGTTGGTTAGGGGACATTCTAGGCTTCTAATCCGCTGCTCGATCAGAACCCTAACCCTGGTCATAGACAATGTGAGGAGGGGAACAACTTCCTGCATCATTTCCCTCCTCCTTTTTCCTCTTCCTTTTTGTCACCCCCCCCCAACCCCCCCTCCCACCCCCACCCCCACCTCCCACTAAAACAGTTTCTGTGAGTGACAAGGTATTAGCAGCGTTTTAATTAAACTGGTTCCTTCTCCTCTATCCCCCAAAACAAACAGTCAAACAGAGGCAACCCTGAAGCTCAGTATGTTACCTCATCAACAGTCACATCCACACACTCTAATATAATACATAACAGTCCTTCTGACTTGTTCATTCAAAAGAACCTTTCCCGTTTTCTCCATTGCAACATGTCTTAAATGAACCAATTTCAGTAAAAACTACACAAAATAATAATAATAATTATGATATACACATTCAGTACCAGTCAAAAGTTTGGACACACCTACTCATTCCAGGGTTTGTATTTATTTCTACTATTTTCTACATTGTAGAATTATAGTGAAGACATCAAAACTATGAACTAAGACATATGGAATCAAGTAGTAACCAAAAAAAAAAGTGTTAAACAAATATATATATTTTATATTTGACATTATTCAAAGTAGCCATCCCTTTGCCTTGATGACAGCTTTTGCACACTCTTGGTATTCTGTCATTGTGTAGGTGTGTCCGAACTTTTGACTGGTACTGTATAGTGAAATATATGAAGGAAAAAAAGTAACTTTCAAACATATTGAAAAACATTTTTAAAAAGCATTCAGTTGATATTTGCATTCAATCTTAAAAGTTTATTTTGGTCAAATAACTTATTTTCACAGTATTTCTTTTTTCTTTGTTACGACACGTTTTCCATCTTCCTCCAAAACAAGTTTTGGTACTCTGTTTGGAGGCGGGGTTGGTACTCTGTTTGGAGGCGGGGTTGGTACTCTGTTTGGAGGCGGGGTTGGTACTCTGTTTGGAGGCGGGGTTGGTACTCTGTTTGGAGGCGGGGTTGGTACTCTGTTTGGAGGTGGGGTTGGTACTCTGTTTGGAGGCGGGGTTGGTACTCTGTTTGGAGGCGGGGTTGGTACTCTGTTTGGAGGCGGGGTTGGTACTCTGTTTGGAGGCGGGGTTGGTACTCTGTTTGGAGGTGGGGTTGGTACTCTGTTTGGAGGCGGGGTTGGTACTCTGTTTGGAGGTGGGGTTGGTACTCTGTTTGGAGGCGGGGTTGGTACTCTGTTTGGAGGTGGGGTTGGTACTCTGTTTGGAGGCGGGGTTGGTACTCTGTTTGGAGGCGGGGTTAAAGGGGGGTGGGCGTGTTTTTCCTGGTCATGAAAGGTCATGGCGAACTACCTCCTGTTTTTTTTTTCCTGTGCTTTTTTGGTTTATAATAGTAGTATAAGTAGTACAACCCCCTCCACGTCCCCCCACGTCCTTCCACGTCACCCCACGCCCCTCCAAGCCTATCCACGTCCCTCCACGCCCCTCCAAGCCCCTCCACGTCCCTCCACGCCCCTCCAAGCCCCTCCACGTCCCTCCACGTCCCTCCAAGCCCCTCCACGTCCCTCCACGTCCCCCCAAGCCCCTCCACGTCCCCCCAAGCCCCTCCACATCCCTCCACGTCCCTCCAAGCCCCTCCACGCCCCCCCAAGCCCCTCCACATCCCTCCACGTCCCTCCAAGCCCCTCCACATCCCTCCACGTCCCTCCAAGCCCCTCCACGTCCCCCCACGTCCTTCCACGTCACCCCACGCCCCTCCAAGCCTATCCACGTCCCTCCACGCCCCTCCAAGCCCCTCCACATCCCTCCACGCCCCTCCAAGCCCCTCCACGTCCCTCCACGCCCCTCCAAGCCCCTCCACGTCCCTCCACGTCCCTCCACGCCCCTCCAAGCCCCTCCACGTCCCTCCACGCCCCCCCAAGCCCCTCCACATCCCTCCACGTCCCTCCATGTCCCTCCACGTCCCTCCAAGCCCCTCCACGTCCCTCCAAGCCCCTCCACGTCCCTCCACGTCCCGCTCCACCAGAGGCCTGAAATGTGTCCATTCTCTCTGGTTAATGAAACAGGATCTACTCCTCCTCTCCTCCATGACCCGACACCATGCTGCCTCGCCCCCGGCCCCCGACTAAGACAGAGTGTGTGTGTCTATGTGTGTGTCTGTGTGTCTGTGCGTGTGCCTGTATGTGTGTCTGTGTGTGTGCCTGTATGTGGGTCTGTGTCTGTGTGTGTGTGTGTGTGTGCCTGCGTGTGTGTGTGTGCCTGCGTGTGTGTGTGTGCGTGTGTGTGTGTGTGTGTGTCTGTGTGTGTGTGTGTGCCTGCGTGTGTGTGTGTGCGTGTGTGTGTGTCTGCGTGTGTGTGTGTGCGTGTGTGTGTGTGTGTGTGTGTGTGTGTGTGTGTGTGTGTGTGTGTGTCTGTGAGTGTGTGTGTGTGTCTGTGCGTGTGCCTGTGCGTTATTTGATTAATGTTCGTCACAATATTTATTTATTTATATATATATTTTGTTTGCCTTCACCTCCCTTATCTCACTTGCTCATATTGTATATAGACTTATTTTTCACTGTATTATTGACTGTATGTTTGTTTTACTCCATGTGTAACTATGTGTTGTTGTATGTGTCGAACTGCTTTGCGTTATCTTGGCCAGGTCGCAATTGTAAATGAGAACGTGTTCTCAATTTGCCTACCTGGTTAAATAAAGGTGAAATAAAAAAATAAAAAAAATAAATAGTGGAATTTACAGTTTCAAAATAAAATTAAAAAAGGCTCTCATTGAAGGTGATGCAAATGAATACAAATAGTGGAGTCATAATGGAATAGATCATACTAAACGAAGTTGGAATGCTCTTATAGAAATTCAAACAAAAGATAAATAATTTGTTAATTTGTCAATAATCTGTTGAAATTACACTGTGGTTGTAACGGTCGTCTTCATGGGGAAAGAGAGGAAGACCAAAGCGCAGCGTGGTAAGTGTTCACGATGATGTTTTTAATTAAACTCAGAACACTAAACAAAAACAATAAACGATGTGAACAAACAAAACAGTACCGTGTGGCGACAAACACTGACACGGAAGACAAACACCCCACAAACCAAAAGACAAAACAGGCTACCTAAATATGGTTCCCAATCAGAGACAACGACAAACACCTGCCTCTGATTGAGAACCATATCAGGCCAAACACATAGAAACAGACAAACTAGACAATACAACATAGAATGCCCACTCAGATCACACCCTGACGAAACAAAACATAGAAACATACAAAGCAAACTATGGTCAGGGCGTGACAGTGGTTATGTTAGACTTTAGAATTACATATTTATTTCACTGTACAGCCTTACCTATGGATTGTGGATCAATGACACGGTGTATCAGTCGACTCAGTGACACCCAGAGGACATAAGCGTCATAGCTCTTATTGCCGTGACGCTGAAACCACTGTGAATTGAGCCACATTTATTGTACCAGTCGACCTACTATGGTGTATTGAACACTATTCCAGAGGGAAAACAATACAGTGGGGATGTTTTGGAGGCTGGTAACTCTGAGGTGTATCACGGCTAAAGGAGAAGACCCAGATGCAGACAGTTAGAAGTAAGAAAAGTTTATTACTAGAACAGGGGGCAGGCAAAACGACAGGTCAAGGGCAGGCAGAGGTCAGTAATCCAGATCAGAGTCCGAAAGGTACAGAACGGCAGGCAAAACGACAGGTCAAGGGCAGGCAGAGGTCAGTAATCCACATCAGAGTCCAAAAGGTACAGAACGGCAGGCAAAACGACAGGTCAAGGGCAGGCAGAGGTCAGTAATCCACATCAGAGTCCAAAAGGTACAGAACGGCAGGCAAAACGACAGGTCAAGGGCAGGCAGAGGTCAGTAATCCACATCAGAGTCCGAAAGGTACAGAACGGCAGGCAGGTTCAGGGCAGGGCAGGGAGAGGTCAGTAATCCAGAGCAGAGTCCGAAAGGTACAGAACGGCAGGTAGGTTCAGGGCAGGGCAGGCAGAGGTCAGTAATCCAGGGCAGAGTCCGAAAGGTACAGAACGGCAGGCAGGTTCAGGGCAGGGCAGGGAGAGGTCAGTAATCAGTGTCACAAGGTACAAAACGGTAGTGAGTGTTGTAACCGACGACATACGATTTTTACGTGCTACGCGCTTCTGCACTCGCCGGTCCCGTTCTGTGAGCTTGTGTGGCCTACCACTTCGAGGCTGAGCTATTGTTGCTCCTAGAAGTTTCCACTTCACAATAACAGCACTTACAGTTGCCCGGGGAAGCTCTAGCAGGGCAACATTTTGACTTGTTGGAAAGGTGGCATCCTGTGACGGTGCCATGTTGAAAGTCACTGAGCTCTTCAGTAAGGCTTTTATAATGCCAATGTTTGTCTATGGAGATTGCATGGCTGTGTGGTCAATTTTATACACCTGTCAGCAAAGGGTGTGACTGAAATAGCCGAATCCACTAATTTGAAGGGGTGTCCACATACATTTGTATATATAGTGTATCTACTTCAATTACCTCGTACCCGTGCACATTGACTTGGTACTGGTACCTGGTGTATATAGACAAGTTATCATTACTCCAGTGGTGGAAAAAGTACCCAATTCTCATGCTATAGAAAATGACTCAAGAAAAAATGTAAGTCACCCAGTGAAATTCTACTTAAGAAAAAGTCAAAAAGTGTTTGGTATTTAATATACTGTACTTATGTATCAAAAGTAAATGTAATTGCTAAAATATACGTAAGTATCAAAAATCTTTTCAAATTCCTTATATTAAGCAAACCAGATGGCCACATTTTCTAGTTATTTTAATTTACAGAGAGCCAGGGGTGCACTGTGTCAGATCAGAGGCAGTAGGAATGGCCAGAGATGTTCTCTTGATAAGTGTGTGAATTAGACCATTTTACTGTCCTGCTAAGCATTCAAAATATAACGACTACTTTTGTGTCAGGGAAAATGTATATAGTAAAAAGTACATCATTTTCTTTAGGAATGTAGAGGAGTAAAAGTTGTCAAACATATGAATAGTAAAGTAAAGTAAACAGATAACCCCCCCTCCCCCCCAAAAAAACTACTTAAGTAGTATTTTAAAGTATTATTTACTGAAGTACTTTACACCACTGCATTACTCACTGTGTATTTATTCCTGGTGTTGTTTTTTAGATAATATTTCTCTTTTTGTCACCACTGCAGCCAACAGGCCAGCGAACCCGTGGTCCATGACTAAGACTGGCCAGACCATGTGGAGGACGATGCTGTTTCATTATGGAGGTTTGGAGGGTGACGAGGCGCCCCAATATCAAGCCTCACCCACCCCAGGCCCCATGTCAAGCCTCACCCACCCCGGGCCCCATGTCAAGCCTCACCCACCCCAGGCCCCATGTCAAGCCTCACCCACCCCAGGCCCCATGTCAAGCCTCACGTACCCCAGGCCCCATGTCAAGCCTCACCCACCCCAGGCCCCATGTCAAGCCTCACCCACCCCAGGCCCCATGTCAAGCCTCACCCACCCCAGGCCCCATGTCAAGCCTCACGTACCCCAGGCCCCATGTCAAGCCTCACCCACCCCAGGCCCCATGTCAAGCCTCACGTACCCCAGGCCCCATGTCAAGCCTCAGTACCCCAGGCCCCATGTCAAGCTTTACCCACCCCAGGCCCCATGTCAAGCCTCACCCACCCCAGGCCCCATGTCAAGCCTCACCCACCCCAGGCCCCATGTCAAGCCTCACCCACCCCAGGCCCCATGTCAAGCCTCACCCACCCCAGGCCCCATGTCAAGCCCTGCCACCCACAGACACAGCTGAGCATTTCCCTCCATTTTGCCCCTCGAAGAAACAGACGCAACGCAGGCAGGAGGAAGGACACGGTCGGGCACACACACACACACACGCACGTACGCACACACACACACACACACACACACACACACACACACACACACACACACACACACACACACCGTAGGCAGGAGGAAGGAGGCAGGAGGCAGCAGGGTCACGGTATGCATCATGTCTTTGATCCTCTGTTACCAGGACAAGGGAGGGCTGGAGAGAACAGGGAGAGCTGAAATGGATGAGACGCAGCTGTCTCTCAACCTTTACACGCCCACATGTATTACCCATTACACAGCCAAAGAGGAAAAGGAGGAGGAGGAGGAGGAAGAGCACATGTATTACACATTACACAGCCCCAGAGGAAGATGAAGAAGAAAAGGAGGAGGAAGAAGAAGAGTAGAGTTAGCTAGGAAAGAGACTGTCCATTACCTTTATACACTCTGTGTGATTCAGTTCAGAGAGTTTGACTAGCAATGTCAACATGGTGGGTACATATATGCCCTAAGCAGACACACTGGACAGAGAGTCTGCACTAAGAAGACACACTGGACAGAGAGTCTGCACTAAGAAGACACACTAGATAGAGAGTCTGCACTAAGAAGACACACTAGATAGAGAGTCTGCACTAAGAAGACACACTAGATAGAGAGTCTGGACTAAGAAGACACACTAGATAGAGAGTCTGCACTAAGAAGACACACTAGATAGAGAGTCTGCACTAAGAAGACACACTAGATAGAGAGTCTGCACTAAGAAGACACTAGATAGAGAGTCTGCACTAAGAAGACACACTAGATAGAGAGTCTGCACTAAGAAGACACAATGGATAGAGAGTCTGGACTAAGAAGACACACTAGATAGAGAGTCTGGACTAAGCAGACACTGGATAGAGAGTCTGCACTAAGAAGACACTAGATAGAGAGTCTGCACTAAGAAGACTCACTAGATAGAGAGTCTGCACTAAGAAGACACTAGATAGAGAGTCTGCACTAAGCAGACACACTAGATAGAGAGTCTGCACTAAGCAGACACACTAGATAGAGAGTCTGCACTAAGAAGACACACTAGATAGAGAGTCTGGACTAAGCAGACACTGGATAGAGAGTCTGCACTAAGAAGACACTAGATAGAGAGTCTGCACTAAGAAGACACTGGATAGAGAGTCTGCACTAAGAAGACACTAGATAGAGAGTCTGCACTAAGAAGACACTAGATAGAGAGTCTGCACTAAGAAGACACACTAGATAGAGAGTCTGCACTAAGAAGACACAATGGATAGAGAGTCTGGACTAAGAAGACACACTAGATAGAGAGTCTGCACTAAGAAGACACTAGATAGAGAGTCTGCACTAAGAAGACACTAGATAGAGAGTCTGCACTAAGCAGACACTAGATAGAGAGTCTGCACTAAGAAGACACACTAGATAGAGAGTCTGCACTAAGAAGACACTAGATAGAGAGTCTGGACTAAGCAGACACTAGATAGAGAGTCTGGACTAAGAAGACACTAGATAGAGAGTCTGCAATAAGAAGACACACTAGATAGAGAGTCTGCACTAAGAAGACACACTAGATAGAGAGTCTGCACTAAGCAGACACACTAGATAGAGAGTCTGCACTAAGAAGACACACTAGATAGAGAGTCTGCACTAAGAAGACACACTAGATAGAGAGTCTGCACTAAGCAGACACACTAGATAGAGAGTCTGCACTAAGAATACACACTAGATAGAGAGTCTGCACTAAGAAGACACACTAGATAGAGAGTCTGCACTAAGAAGACACTAGATAGAGAGTCTGCACTAAGAAGACACTAGATAGAGAGTCTGCACTAAGAAGACACTAGATAGAGAGTCTGCACTAAGAAGACACTAGATAGAGAGTCTGCACTAAGAAGACACACTAGATAGAGAGTCTGCACTAAGAAGACACTAGATAGAGAGTCTGCACTAAGAAGACACTAGATAGAGAGTCTGCACTAAGAAGACACACTAGATAGAGAGTCTGCACTAAGAAGACACACTAGATAGAGAGTCTGCACTAAGAAGACACACTAGATAGAGAGTCTTCACTAAGCAGACACTAGATAGAGAGTCTGCACTAAGAAGACACTAGATAGAGAGTCTGCACTAAGAAGACACTAGATAGAGAGTCTGCACTAAGAAGACACACTAGATAGAGAGTCTGCACTAAGAAGACACTAGATAGAGAGTCTGCAATAAGAAGACACTGGATAGAGTCTGCACTAAGAAGACACTAGATAGAGAGTCTGCACTAAGAAGACACTGGATAGAGTCTGCACTAAGAAGACACTAGATAGAGAGTCTGGACTAAGAAGACACTAGATAGAGAGTCTGGACTAAGAAGACACTAGATAGAGAGTCTGGACTAAGAAGACACTAGATAGAGAGTCTGGACTAAGAAGACACACTAGATAGAGAGTCTGGACTAAGAAGACACACTAGATAGAGAGTCTGGACTAAGAAGACACTAGATAGAGAGTCTGGACTAAGAAGACACTAGATAGAGAGTCTGGACTAAGAAGACACACTAGATAGAGAGTCTGGACTAAGAAGACACTAGATAGAGAGTCTGCACTAAGAAGACACTGGATAGAGAGTCTGGACTAAGAAGACACACTAGATAGAGAGTCTGCACTAAGAAGACACACTAGATAGAGAGTCTGGACTAAGAAGACACTAGATAGAGAGTCTGCACTAAGAAGACACTGGATAGAGTCTGCACTAAGAAGACACTAGATAGAGAGTCTGGACTAAGAAGACACACTAGATAGAGAGTCTGGACTAAGAAGACACACTAGATAGAGAGTCTGGACTAAGAAGACACTAGATAGAGAGTCTGGACTAAGAAGACACTAGATAGAGAGTCTGGACTAAGAAGACACACTAGATAGAGAGTCTGCACTAAGAAGACACTAGATAGAGAGTCTGCACTAAGAAGACACTAGATAGAGAGTCTGCACTAAGAAGACACACTAGATAGAGAGTCTGGACTAAGAAGACACTAGATAGAGAGTCTGCACTAAGAAGACACACTAGATAGAGAGTCTGCACTAAGAAGACACTAGATAGAGAGTCTTATCTGCATACTGATAGACAGACAGACACAACCCTGCCAGTACAAATGTATGCAATACAATATCATGACTAAATTATTTCATGAGCACGGAATAATTTCTATTGACAACACGGTCGATCGGTCAGAATGACGGAGAGGACCGAGTCAGCCGTTTCCATGGTAGCCTATTGAGTTTCCATGGTAGCCTATTGAGTTTCCATGGTAGCCTATTGACTCTGTGGTTAATTGGCTAATTAATGATTTGATTAGAGAGATAGCACCATTGTTTTAATTTGTTGATAAGCGGGAAGGGTAGTTAATTGATTGTTTAAAAACACTTTAGGAGCTTGACTCTGAATGGTTGATTGACCAGGAGATAAGACAAGATTGGAGAGGATTCATCTGATTGGTTGATTGATTGATGACAAGGGGAATAATGCTAGATGGTGTTTCTATGGGCAGAAGCACTGTTGACACCTCTCTAGAGTTGGCAGAGAGAAAATGTCTCAGGTTTAAAGCTCATTTTCTCCAATTCTATACATTTTACCACGTCAAAAGTGTATTCATGTAATATTTAAGTGAGTTGAACATTACCACAAAATGTACAGTGCATTTGGAAAGTATTCAAATCCCTTGACTTTTTCCACATTTTGTTACATTACAGCCTTATTCTAAAATGGAAAAAGTTTAGAGTCACCAAGACTCTTCCTAGAGCTGGCTGCCCTGCCAAACTAAGCAATTGAGGGAGAAGGGCCTTGGTCAAGTAGGTGACCAAGAACCTGGTGGTCACTCTGACAGAGCTGAAGAGTTCCTCTGTGGAGATGGGAGAACCTTCCAGAAGGACAGCCATCTCTGCAGCACTCCACCAATCAAGCCTTTATGGTAGAGTGGCCGGACGGAAGCCACTCCTCAGTAAAAGGCACATGACAGCCGCTTGGAGATTGCCAAAAGGCACCTAAAAGACTAAATAAGATTCTCTGGTCTGATGAAACCAAGATTGAACCCTTTGGCCTGATTGCCAAGCATAACATCTGGAGGAAACCTGGCACCATCCCTATGGTGAAGCATGGTTGTCACGTTCCTGACCTATTTATGTTAGTTTTTGTGTGTTAGTTGGTCAGGACGTGAGGTTGGGTGGGCATTCTATGTTATCTGTTTCTATGTTGGTTTCGGTTTGCCTGGTATGGCTCTTGATTAGAGGCAGGTGGTTTGCGTTTGCCTCTAATTAAGAGTCATATTTAGGTAGGGCATTCTCACTGTTTGTTTGTGGGTGATTGTCTCCTGTGTCCGTATGTTATGTTCGTACCACATAGGACTGTAGCGTTTGTTTGTTTCGTTTTCGTTTCGATGTCGTCTGTTACCTGTACGTAAGTTTATGTTTAGTTATGTAAGTTTATGTTCAGGTCTCGTCAACGTCGTTTTGTTATTTTGTAGTTTTGCAAGTGTTTGTTTAGTTTCGTGTTGCCATCTTTATCGTTGTGTTAATAAAGATGGCTTATTTCCCAAAGCCTGCGTTTTGGTCTGAGGATCCTTCTCTCCTCACCTCTTCCGAGGATGAGGAGAGCGTCACTCGTTACAGAATCACCCACCAACACGCTAAGACCAAGCGGCAAGGGAAAACGAAACGGAGTAAGGGACAAAACAAGGATTTCTGGACATGGGAACAGATAATGAATGGAGAAGGTCCCTGGGCTAAGGCAGGAGAAGATCGCCGTTCTCAGGAAGAGAGGGAGGCAGCTAAAGCCCAGGAACGGTGGTTTGAGGAGGCAGCAAGGAGACGTGGCTGGAAGCCCGAAAAGCCATGGAAACAGGTGGAGGCACTGAGGAGAGCAGAGGCTACCGGAGAGAGGAACCGGAGCTATGAGGGAACGCGTCTGGCACGGAAGCCGAAAAAGCCCGTGAGTAATTCCCAAAAATTTCTTGGGGGGGGGCTAGGAGATAGTGGGCCAAGGGCAGGTAGGAGACCTGCGCCCACTTCCCAGGCTTACCGTGGAGAGCGGGAGTACGGGCAGGCGCCGTGTTACGCAGTAGAGCGCACGGTGTCTCCTGTACGAGTGCATAGCCCGGTGCGGGTTATTCCACCTCCCCGCACTGGGAGGGCTAGATTGAGTATTGAGCCAGGTGTCATGAGGCCGGCTCAACGCGTCTGGTCTCCAGTGCGTCTCCTCGGGCCGGCATACATGGCACCGGCCTTACGCATGGTTTCTCCGGTTCGCCTACATAGGCCGGTGCGGGTTATTCCACCTCCCCGCACTGGTCGGGCAACCGGGAGCATTCAACCAGGTAAGGTCGGGCAGGCTCAATGCTCAAGAGAGCCAGTACGCCTCCACGGTCCGGTATTTCCGGCACCACCTCCCCGCCCCAGCCTAGTACCTTCAGTGTATACACTACGCACTAGGCTACCAGTGCGTATCCTGAGCCCTGTTCCTCCTCCACGCACTCTCCCTGTAGTGCGTGTATCTAGCCCGGTGCCTCCAGTTCCGGCCCCACGCACTAAGCTACCAGTGCGTCTCCAGAGCCCTGTACACACTGTATATTCTCCCCCTACTAATCCTGATGTGCTTGTCCTCAGCCCGGCGTCACCAGTGCCGGTACCACGCATCAGGGATAGAGTAGGCTTTGAGAATACAGTGTGCCCTGTCCCTGCTCCCCGCACTAGTAGGAAGGTGCTTGTCATTAGCACGGTGCCTCCAGTTCTGGCACCACGCACCAGGTCTACAGTGCGCCATATCCGGCCAGAGCCATCCGTCTCCCCAGCGCCATCTGAGCCATCCGTCTCCCCAGCGCCATCTGAGCCATCCGTCTCCCCAGCGCCATCTGAGCCATCCGTCTCCCCAGCGCCATCTGAGCCATCCGTCTCCCCAGCGCCGTCTGAGCCATCCGTCTGCCATGAGCCTGCAAAGCCGCCCGTCTGCCATGAGCCTACAGAGCCGTCAGCCAGACAGGAGCCGCTAGAGCCATCAGCCAGACAGGAGCCGCTAGAGCCGCCAGCCAGACAGGATCTGCCAGAGCCGCCAACCAGACAGGATCTGCCAGAGCCGCCAACCAGACAGGATCTGCCAGAGCCGCCAACCAGACAGGATCTGCCAGAGCCGCCAACCAGACAGGATCTGCCAGAGCCGCCAACCAGACAGGATCTGCCAGAGCCGCCAACCAGACAGGATCTGCCAGAGCCGCCAACCAGACAGGTTCTGCCAGAGCCGCCAACCAGACAGGATCTGCCAGAGCCGCCAGCGAGCCATGAGCAGCCAGAGCCGTCAGAGCGCCATGAGCAGCCAGAGCCGTCAGAGAGCCATGAGCAGCCAGAGCCGTCAGAGCGCCATGAGCAGCCAGAGCCGTCAGAGCGCCATGAGCAGCCAGAGCCGTCAGAGCGCCATGAGCAGCCAGAGCCGTCAGAGCGCCATGAGCAGCCAGAGCCGTCAGAGCGCCATGAGCGTCGAGAGCCGTCAGCCTGCCATGAGCGTCGAGAGCCGTCAGCCTGCCATGAGCGTCGAGAGCCGTCAGCCTGCCATGAGCGTCGAGAGCCGTCAGCCTGCCATGAGCGTCGAGAGCCGTCAGCCTGCCATGAGCGTCGAGAGCCGTCAGCCTGCCATGAGCGTCGAGAGCCGTCAGCCTGCCATGAGCGTCGAGAGCCGTCAGCCTGCCATGAGCGTCGAGAGCCGTCAGCCAGCCATGAGCGTCGAGATTCGTCAGTCAGCCATGAGCTGACCTTCAGCCTGAAAAGGCTAGATACCCAGAACTGCCCATCAGTCCAGAGCTGTCTCTCTGTCCGGAGCTGCCTTTCAGTCCGGAGTTGCCCCTCTATCCTGATCTCCCTCTCTATCTTTATCTACCTCTATAGTCTTATCTATCCCTCTGTCTTGGTTTATCTCTCTGTCCCGGTATTGTCATTATTAGATATGTTATTAGGAGGATTTTGTGGGGGAAGTAAGAGGGTGGACATTCTTGAAGGGAGGGGGCTAGGATGGATTATGGTGGGGTGGGAACCGCGCCCGGAGCCTGAGCCACCACCGTGGTTAGATGCCCACCCAGACCCTCCCCTAGACTTTGTGCTGGTGCGTCCGGAGTTCGCACCTTGTGGGGGGGGTACTGTCACGTTCCTGACCTATTTATGTTAGTTTTTGTGTGTTAGTTGGTCAGGACGTGAGGTTGGGTGGGCATTCTATGTTATCTGTTTCTATGTTGGTTTCGGTTTGCCTGGTATGGCTCTTGATTAGAGGCAGGTGGTTTGCGTTTGCCTCTAATTAAGAGTCATATTTAGGTAGGGCATTCTCACTGTTTGTTTGTGGGTGATTGTCTCCTGTGTCCGTATGTTATGTTCGTACCACATAGGACTGTAGCGTTTGTTTGTTTCGTTTTCGTTTCGATGTCGTCTGTTACCTGTACGTAAGTTTATGTTTAGTTATGTAAGTTTATGTTCAGGTCTCGTCAACGTCGTTTTGTTATTTTGTAGTTTTGCAAGTGTTTGTTTAGTTTCGTGTTGCCATCTTTATCGTTGTGTTAATAAAGATGGCTTATTTCCCAAAGCCTGCGTTTTGGTCTGAGGATCCTTCTCTCCTCACCTCTTCCGAGGATGAGGAGAGCGTCACTCGTTACAATGGTGGTGGTAGCATCATGCTGTGGGGATGTTTTTCAGTGGCCGGGACTGGGGGACTAGTCAGGATCGAGGGAAAGATGAACGGAGCAAAGTACAGTGAGCTCCTTGATGAAAACCTGCTCTAGAGCGCACAGGACTTCAGACTGGGGCAAAGGTTCACCTTCCAACAGGACAACGACCCTAAGCACACAGACAACGCAGGAGTGGCCCAGCCAGAGCCCGGACTTGAACCCGATCAAAAATCTCTGGAGAGACCTGAAAATAGCTGTGCAGTAACGCTTCCCATCCAACCTGACAGAGCTTGAGAGGATCTGCAGAGAAGAATGGGAGAAACTCCCCAAATACAGGTGTGCCAAGCTTGTAGCGTCATACCCAAGAACACTCAAGGCTGTAATCAATGACAAAGGTATTTCAACAAAGTACAGAGTAAACGGTCTGAATACTTATGTAAATGTGATATTTCAACTTTTATATATTTGTATAAATTTGCCCCAAAAAATGTAAAACCTGTTTTTGCTTTGTCATTATGGGGTATTGTGATGTCATTATGGGGTATTGTGATGTCATTATGGGGTATTGTGTGTAGATTGATGAGTGGAAAAAAACTATTTAATCCAATTTAGAGTGAGATTGTAACATAATAAAATGTGGAAAAAGTCAAGGGGTCTGAATAATAAAACGAGCAAAAAAACATTAGTTGACATGGGCTAATTGACATGGGCTAGTTGACATGGGCTAGTTGACATGTGCTAGTTGACATGGGCTAGTTGACATGGGCTAGTTGACAAGGGCTAGTGGACATGGGCTAGTTGACATGGGCTAGTTGACATGTGCTAGTTGACATGTGCTAGTTGACATGGGCTAGTGGACATGGGCTAGTGGACATGGGCAAATTACTGGGCTAGTTGACATGGGCTAGTTGACATGGGCTAGTTGACATGGGCTAGTTGACATGGGCTAGTTGACATGGGCTAGTGGACATGGGCTAGTGGACATGGGCTAGTGGACATGGGCTAGTGGACATGGGCTAGTGGACATGGGCTAGTTGACATGGGCTAGTTGACATGGGCTAGTTGACATGTGCTAGTTGACATGGGCTAATTACTGGGCTAGTTGACATGGGCTAGTTGACATGGGCTAGTTGACATGGGCTAGTGGACATGGGCTAGTGGACATGGGCTAGTTGACATGGGCTAGTTGACATGGGCTAGTTGACATGGGCTAGTTGACATGGGCTAGTTGACATGGGCTAGTTGTTATGGGCTAGTTGACATGGGCTAGTGGACATGGGCTAGTGGACATGGGCTAGTGGACATGGGCTAGTGGACATGGGCTAGTTGACATGGGCTAGTTGACATGGGCTAGTTGACATGGGCTAGTTGACATGTGCTAGTTGACATGGGCTAGTTGACATGGGCTAGTTGACATGGGCTAGTTGACATGGGCTAGTGGACATGGGCTAGTGGACATGGGCTAGTGGACATGGGCTAGTTGACATGGGCTAGTGGACATGGGCTAGTTGACATGGGCTAGTTGACATGGGCTAGTTGACATGGGCTAGTTGACATGTGCTAGTTGACATGGGCTAGTTGACATGGGCTAGTTGACATGGGCTAGTGGACATGGGCTAGTGGACATGTGCTAGTTGACACGGGCTAGTGGACACGGGCTAGTGGACATGGGCTAGTTGACATGGGCTAGTTGACATGTGCTAGTTGACATGGGCTAGTGGACATGGGCTAGTTGACATGTGCTAGTTGATCTGACAAGTTATACGTAGCTCTGTACTGGCATGACAGGAGTGATTGATGATGCACTCTACTATTACAACTTCCAGGAGTAAGTTGAAAGCCGGACTGAGTTCCCACCCCCAGTGGTTTGGGAACCACTGCTATAGTCTACCAATAGTCTGTCGTCCACGCTGCTGCCACCCTCTGTTTATCATCTATGCATAGTCACTTTAAGAACTCTACCTACGTGTACATATTACCTCAACTAACCGGTGCCCCAACACATTGACTCTGTACCGGCACCCACCCTGTATATAGTCCCGCTATTGGTATTTTTACTGCTGCTCTTGAATTACTTGTTCCTTTAATTTCTTATTCTTAGTCATATTTTTTAACTGCATTGTTGTTTAGGGGCTTGTAATTAAGCATTTCACTGTGAGGTCTACTACACCTGTTGTATTCAGCATTTCACTGTGAGGTCTACTACACCTGTTGTATTCAGCATTTCACTGTGAGGTCTACTACACCTGTTGTATTCAGCATTTCACTCTAAGGTCTACTACACCTGTTGTATTCAGCATTTCACTGTAAGGTCTACTACACCTGTTGTATTCAGCATTTCACTGTGAGGTCTACTACACCTGTTGTATTCAGCATTTCACTGTGAGGTCTACACCTGTTGTATTCAGCATTTCACTGTAAGGTCTACTACACCTGTTGTATTCAGCATTTCACTGTGAGGTCTACTACACCTGTTGTATTTAGCATTTCACTGTGAGGTCTACTACACCTGTTGTATTCAGCATTTCACTGTGAGGTCTACTACACCTGTTGTATTCAGCATTTCACTGTGAGGTCTACTACACCTGTTGTATTCAGCATTTCACTGTGAGGTCTACTACACCTGTTGTATTCAGCATTTCACTGTGAGGTCTACTACACCTGTTGTATTCAGCATTTCACTGTAAGGTCTACTACACCTGTTGTATTCAGCAGTTCACTGTGAGGTCTACTACACCTGTTGTATTCAGCATTTCACTGTGAGGTCTACTACACCTGTTGTATTCAGCATTTCACTGTGAGGTCTACTACACCTGTTGTATTCAGCATTTCACTGTGAGGTCTACTACACCTGTTGTATTCAGCATTTCACTGTGAGGTCTACTACACCTGTTGTATTCAGCATTTCACTGTGAGGTCTACTACACCTGTTGTATTCAGCATTTCACTGTAAGGTCTACTACACCTGTTGTATTCAGCAGTTCACTGTAAGGTCTACTACACCTGTTGTATTCAGCATTTCACTGTAAGGTCTACTACACCTGTTGTATTCAGCATTTCACTGTGAGGTCTACTACACCTGTTGTATTCAGCATTTCACTGTAAGGTCTACCTACACCTGTTGTATTCAGCATTTCACTGTAAGGTCTACTACACCTGTTGTATTCAGCATTTCACTGTAAGGTCTACTACACCTGTTGTATTCAGCATTTCACTGTAAGGTCTACTATACCTGTTGTATTCAGCATTTCACTGTAAGGTCTACTACACCTGTTGTATTCAGCATTTCACTGTGAGGTCTACTACACCTGTTGTATTCAGCATTTCACTGTGAGGTCTACTACACCTGTTGTATTCAGCATTTCACTGTAAGGTCTACTACACCTGTTGTATTCAGCATTTCACTGTGAGGTCTACTACACCTGTTGTATTCAGCATTTCACTGTAAGGTCTACTACACCTGTTGTATTCAGCATTTCACTGTGAGGTCTACTACACCTGTTGTAATTAAGCATTTCATTGTGAGGTCTACTACACCTGTTGTATTCAGCATTTCACTGTGAGGTCTACTACACCTGTTGTATTCAGCATTTCACTGTGAGGTCTACTACACCTGTTGTATTCAGCATTTCACTGTGAGGTCTACTACACCTGTTGTATTCAGCATTTCACTGTAAGGTCTACTACACCTGTTGTATTCAGCATTTCACTGTGAGGTCTACCTACACCTGTTGTATTCAGCATTTCACTGTAAGGTCTACTACACCTGTTGTATTCAGCATTTCACTGTGAGGTCTGCTACACCTGTTGTATTCAGCATTTCACTGTAAGGTCTACTACACCTGTTGTATTCAGCATTTCACTGTGAGGTCTACCTACACCTGTTGTATTCAGCATTTCACTGTGAGGTCTACTACACCTGTTGTATTTAGCATTTCACTGTAAGGTCTACTACACCTGTTGTATTCAGCATTTCACTGTGAGGTCTACTACACCTGTTGTATTCAGCATTTCACTGTGAGGTCTACTACACCTGTTGTATTCAGCATTTCACTGTAAGGTCTACTACACCTGTTGTATTCAACATTTCACTGTAAGGTCTACTACACCTGTTGTATTCAGCATTTCACTGTGAGGTCTACTACACCTGTTGTATTCAGCATTTCACTGTAAGGTCTACCTACACCTGTTGTATTCAGCATTTCACTGTAAGGTCTACTACACCTGTTGTATTCAGCATTTCACTGTAAGGTCTACTACACCTGTTGTATTCAGCATTTCACTGTGAGGTCTACTACACCTGTTGTATTCAGCATTTCACTGTAAGGTCTATTACACCTGTTGTATTCAGCATTTCACTGTGAGGTCTACTACACCTGTTGTATTCTGCATTTCACTGTGAGGTCTACTACACCTGTTGTATTCAGCATTTCACTGTGAGGTCTACTACACCTGTTGTATTCAGCATTTCACTGTGAGGTCTACTACACCTGTTGTATTCAGCATTTCACTGTGAGGTCTACTACACCTGTTGTATTCAGCATTTCACTGTAAGGTCTACTACACCTGTTGTATTCAGCATTTCACTGTAAGGTCTGCTACACCTGTTGTATTCAGCATTTCACTGTAAGGTCTACTACACCTGTTGTATTCAGCATTTCACTGTAAGGTCTACTACACCTGTTGTATTCAGCATTCCACTGTAAGGTCTACTACACCTGTTGTATTCAGCATTCCACTGTAAGGTCTACTACACCTGTTGTATTCAGCATTCCACTGTAAGGTCTACTACACCTGTTGTATTCAGCATTTCACTGTAAGGTCTACTACACCTGTTGTATTCAGCATTTCACTGTAAGGTCTACTACACCTGTTGTATTCAGCATTTCACTGTAAGGTCTACTACACCTGTTGTATTCAGCATTTCACTGTAAGGTCTACTACACCTGTTGTATTCAGCATTTCACTGTGAGGTCTACTACACCTGTTGTATTCAGCATTTCACTGTGAGGTCTACTACATCTGTTGTATTCAGCATTTCACTGTGAGGTCTACTACACCTGTTGTATTCAGCATTTCACTGTGAGGTCTACTACACCTGTTGTATTCAGCATTTCACTGTAAGGTCTACTACACCTGTTGTATTCAGCATTTCACTGTAAGGTCTGCTACACCTGTTGTATTCAGCATTTCACTGTAAGGTCTACTACACCTGTTGTATTCAGCATTTCACTGTAAGGTCTACTACACCTGTTGTATTCAGCATTTCACTGTGAGGTCTACTACACCTGTTGTATTCAGCATTTCACTGTGAGGTCTACTACACCTGTTGTATTCAGCATTTCACTGTAAGGTCTGCTACACCTGTTGTATTCAGCATTTCACTGTAAGGTCTGCTACACCTGTTGTATTCAGCATTTCACTGTAAGGTCTACTACACCTGTTGTATTCAGCATTTCACTGTGAGGTCTACTACACCTGTTGTATTCAGCATTTCACTGTGAGGTCTACTACACCTGTTGTATTCAGCATTTCACTGTAAGGTCTGCTACACCTGTTGTATTCAGCATTTCACTGTAAGGTCTACTACACCTGTTGTATTCAGCATTTCACTGTAAGGTCTACTACACCTGTTGTATTCAGCATTTCACTGTGAGGTCTACTACACCTGTTGTATTCAGCATTTCACTGTAAGGTCTACTACACCTGTTGTATTCAGCATTTCACTGTGAGGTCTACAACACCTGTTGTATTCAGCATTTCACTGTGAGGTCTACTACACCTGTTGTATTCAGCATTTCACTGTAAGGTCTACTACACCTGTTGTATTCAGCATTTCACTGTGAGGTCTACTACACCTGTTGTATTCAGCATTTCACTGTGAGGTCTACTACACCTGTTGTATTCAGCATTTCACTGTGAGGTCTACTACACCTGTTGTATTCAGCATTTCACTGTAAGGTCTAATACACCTGTTGTATTCAGCATTTCACTGTGAGGTCTACTACACCTGTTGTATTCAGCAATTCACTGTGAGGTCTACTACACCTGTTGTATTCAGCATTTCACTGTAAGGTCTACTACACCTGTTGTATTCAGCATTTCACTGTAAGGTCTACTACACCTGTTGTATTCAGCATTTCACTGTAAGGTCTACTACACCTGTTGTATTCAGCATTTCACTGTAAGGTCTACTACACCTGTTGTATTCAGCATTTCACTGTGAGGTCTACTACACCTGTTGTATTCAGCATTTCACTGTGAGGTCTACTACACCTGTTGTATTCAGCATTTCACTGTGAGGTCTACTACACCTGTTGTATTCTGCATTTCACTGTAAGGTCTACTACACCTGTTGTATTTAGCATTTCACTGTGAGGTCTACTACACCTGTTGTATTTAGCATTTCACTGTGAGGTCTACTACACCTGTTGTATTCAGCATTTCACTGTGAGGTCTACTACACCTGTTGTATTCAGCATTTCACTGTGAGGTCTACTACACCTGTTGTATTCAGCATTTCACTGTGAGGTCTACTACACCTGTTGTATTTAGCATTTCACTGTGAGGTCTACTACACCTGTTGTATTTAGCATTTCACTGTGAGGTCTACTACACCTGTTGTATTCAGCATTTCACTGTGAGGTCTACACCTGTTGTATTCAGCATTTCACTGTGAGGTCTACTACACCTGTTGTATTCAGCATTTCACTGTGAGGTCTACTACACCTGTTGTATTTAGCATTTCACTGTGAGGTCTACTACACCTGTTGTATTCAGCATTTCACTGTGAGGTCTACTACACCTGTTGTATTCAGCATTTCACTGTGAGGTCTACTACACCTGTTGTATTCAGCATTTCACTGTGAGGTCTACTACACCTGTTGTATTCAGCATTTCATTGTAAGGTCTACTACACCTGTTGTATTCAGCATTTCATTGTAAGGTCTACTACACCTGTTGTATTCAGCATTTCATTGTAAGGTCTACTACACCTGTTGTATTCAGCATTTCACTGTAAGGTCTACTACACCTGTTGTATTCTGCATTTCACTGTGAGGTCTACTACACCTGTTGTATTCAGCATTTCACTGTGAGGTCTACTACACCTGTTGTATTCAGCATTTCACTGTAAGGTCTACTACACCTGTTGTATTCTGCATTTCAATGTGAGGTCTACTACACCTGTTGTATTCAGCATTTCACTGTGAGGTCTACTACACCTGTTGTATTCAGCATTTCACTGTGAGGTCTACTACACCTGTTGTATTCAGCATTTCACTGTGAGGTCTACACCTGTTGTATTCAGCATTTCACTGTGAGGTCTACTACACCTGTTGTATTCAGCATTTCACTGTGAGGTCTACTACACCTGTTGTATTCTGCATTTCACTGTGAGGTCTACTACACCTGTTGTATTCTGCATTTCACTGTGAGGTCTACTACATCTGTTGTATTCAGCATTTCACTGTGAGGTCTACTACACCTGTTGTATTCAGCATTTCACTGTGAGGTCTACTACAGCTGTTGTATTCAGCATTTCATTGTAAGGTCTACTACACCTGTTGTATTCAGCATTTCATTGTGAGGTCTACTACACCTGTTGTATTCAGCATTTCACTGTGAGGTCTACTACACCTGTTGTATTCAGCATTTCACTGTAAGGTCTACTACACCTGTTGTATTCTGCATTTCACTGTGAGGTCTACTACACCTGTTGTATTCAGCATTTCACTGTGAGGTCTACTACACCTGTTGTATTCAGCATTTCACTGTAAGGTCTACTACACCTGTTGTATTCTGCATTTCACTGTGAGGTCTACTACACCTGTTGTATTCAGCATTTCACTGTGAGGTCTACTACACCTGTTGTATTCAGCATTTCACTGTGAGGTCTACTACACCTGTTGTATTCAGCATTTCACTGTGAGGTCTACACCTGTTGTATTCAGCATTTCACTGTGAGGTCTACTACACCTGTTGTATTCAGCATTTCACTGTGAGGTCTACTACACCTGTTGTATTCTGCATTTCACTGTGAGGTCTACTACATCTGTTGTATTCAGCATTTCACTGTGAGGTCTACTACACCTGTTGTATTCAGCATTTCACTGTGAGGTCTACTACACCTGTTGTATTCTGCATTTCACTGTAAGGTCTACTACACCTGTTGTATTCAGCATTTCACTGTGAGGTCTACTACACCTGTTGTATTCTGCATTTCACTGTGAGGTCTACTACATCTGTTGTATTCAGCATTTCACTGTGAGGTCTACTACACCTGTTGTATTCAGCATTTCACTGTGAGGTCTACTACACCTGTTGTATTCTGCATTTCACTGTAAGGTCTACTACACCTGTTGTATTCAGCATTTCACTGTGAGGTCTACTACACCTGTTGTATTCTGCATTTCACTGTGAGGTCTACTACATCTGTTGTATTCAGCATTTCACTGTAAGGTCTACTACACCTGTTGTATTCAGCATTTCACTGTAAGGTCTACTACACCTGTTGTATTCAGCATTTCACTGTAAGGTCTACTACACCTGTTGTATTCAACATTTCACTGTAAGGTCTACTACACCTGTTGTATTCAGCATTTCACTGTGAGGTCTACTACACCTGTTGTATTCAGCATTTCACTGTAAGGTCTACTACACCTGTTGTATTCAGCATTTCACTGTGAGGTCTACTACACCTGTTGTATTCAGCATTTCACTGTGAGGTCTACTACACCTGTTGTATTCAGCATTTCACTGTAAGGTCTACTACACCTGTTGTATTCTGCATTTCACTGTGAGGTCTACTACATCTGTTGTATTCAGCATTTCACTGTGAGGTCTACTACACCTGTTGTATTCAGCATTTCACTGTAAGGTCTACTACACCTGTTGTATTCAGCATTTCACTGTAAGGTCTACTACACCTGTTGTATTCAGCATTTCACTGTAAGGTCTACTACACCTGTTGTATTCAGCATTTCACTGTAAGGTCTACTACACCTGTTGTATTCAGCATTTCACTGTAAGGTCTACTACACCTGTTGTATTCAGCATTTCACTGTGAGGTCTACTACACCTGTTGTATTCAGCATTTCACTGTAAGGTCTACTACACCTGTTGTATTCAGCATTTCACTGTGAGGTCTACTACACCTGTTGTATTCAGCATTTCACTGTAAGGTCTACTACACCTGTTGTATTCAGCATTTCACTGTGAGGTCTACTACACCTGTTGTATTCAGCGCATGTGACTAATAAACTTTGATTTGACTTGAACATGGCTGACATGCAAAAAGGTATAGTGAAGGAGGGTAACTTGTAATTTCTCCCATTGGCTGTAAAGCCTTCACCATTCTGTTCCCACATTCTCTCAACACATGTCACGCCCTGGCCTTAGTATTCTTTGTGTTCTTTATTATTTTAGTTAGGTCAGGGTGTGACATGGGGAATGTTTGTGTGTTGTTGGTTTTGGGTGTTGTTTATGGTAAAGGGGTTGTTGGGTATAGTATATGGGTTTGTGTGGAGTACATGTGTCTAGTGTTGTCTATGTATGTTTAGTTGTCTAGGAGAGTCTATGGTTACCTGAATGAGTTCCCAATTAGAGACAGCTGATTTCGGTTGTCTCTGATTGGGAGCCTTATTTAGGGTAGCCATAGGCTCTCATTGGTTGTGGGTAATTGTCTATGTAGAACGTTTGTAGCCTGTATGTGTATGTGCACAACGTTATTTAGCTTCACGGTCGTTTGTTGTTTTGTTAGTTTGTATTAAGTGTTTCGTGTTTATTTTTCGTCATCTTTTAAAATAAAAGGAGATGGCTTATTTTCCAAGTGCTGCGTATTGGTCCGTCAATCCTCCACACGATCGTGACAACACAGTTGTTGTTCTCTCTCTCTCTCTCTCTCTCTCTCTCTCTCTCTCTCTCTCTCTCTCTCTCTCTCTCTCTCTCTCTCTATTATATTTTCAATTCAATTGACTTTATTGACATGGCAAGTTCATTATTACTTACATTGTCGAAGTATAAATATCAAAAAATTTTAATATATATATAAAATATATATATATTTATATATCAATAAATTGGTTGGACCAACAGCAATAATAGTAGTAGTGGACATGGGATTACCATTAACAACAACTACAACAACAATATTAATCAGAACAAGAAATATTCTCTTACGTCTGAGTATTTGTCACAGTGTAATAGGAAATGCAGCTCTGTCTCTACCTCTCCCCTGGAGCAGAGTGAGCACAGCCTGTCCTCTCTGGGCAGCCAGGTTTGTCTGTGACGACCGGTCTCTAGAGCCAGACTGTCCTCTCTGGGCAGCCAGGTTTGTCTGTGACGACCGGTCTCTAGAGCCAGACTGTTCTCTCTGGACAGCCAGGTTTGTCTGTGACGACCGGTCTCTATAGCCAGACTGTCCACTCTGGGCAGCCAGGTTTGTCTGTGACGACCGGTCTCTATAGCCAGACTGTGCTCACTGAGTCTGTACCTAATCAATGTTTTCCTCAGTTTTCTATTAGTCACAGTGGTCAGATAGTCTGCCATCATGTACTGTCTGTTTAAAGCCAAATAACATTGAAGTTTACTTAGATTTTTTGTGGTGTCTTTCCAATAAGTGATATATTTTTCTTTTTGTTTTGTGATGATTTGGTTGGGCCAGATTTTCTGAGGGCTGTCCTGAGGCTTTATGGGTTTGGTTTGGGTTGGTGAACTGAGCCTCAGAACCAGCTGGCTGAGGGGACTCTTCTCTGGTTTCATCTCTTGACATTGTAGAGCTGTGTGATGGAAGGTTTTGGGGTCACTTGTTTTTAGATGATTGTAAAATTTGATGGCTCTTTTTTCTATTCGAATGAGAAGGGGGTATTGGCCCAATTCTGCTCTACATGCATTATTCTGAGTTTTTCTTTGCACTTGCAATACAGTCTTGCAAAACTCTGCATGCAGTATTTCGATTGGATGTTTGTCCCATTTGGTGAATTCATTATTAGAGATTGGACCCCATACTTCACTGCCATACAGAGCAATTGGTTCTATAACTGATTGGAACATTTTGAGCCAGATTCTAATTGGAATTTCGATTTTGATGTTCCTTTTAATGGCATAGAATGCTCTTCTTGCTTTGTCTCTCAGCTCATTCACAGCCATGTGAAAGCTACCTGTGTTGCTGATATTTAGTCCTAGACATGTGTAGTTTTTGGTGTGTTCTAATAGAACTGTGTCCAAATAGAATTTATATTTGTCATCCTGATTTACGGACCTTTTTTGGAATATCATTATATTTGTTTTCTTTCAGGTTAACGGTCAGAGCCCAGGTCTGACAGAACCTGTGAAGACGATCTAGGTGCTGCTGTAACCCCTCTTTAGTGGGAGACAGCAGCACCAGGTCATCTGCGTACAGCAGACACTTGATTTCAGGGTTGTGTAGGGTGATACCAGGTGCTGCCGATTCTTCTAATGTTTTTGCTAATTCATTAATGTAGATGTTAAATAGTGTTGGACTTATTGGGCAGCCCTGTTTCACTCCCCACCCCTGAGAGAAGAAGTCTGTTTGCTTGTTGCCAATTTTAACCGCACATTTGTTTTTAGTGTACATTGATTTAATAAAATCATATGTTTTCCATCCAATACCACTTTCTATTAGTTTATAAAAAAAAAGACCTTCGTGCCAAATTGAATCAAATGCTTTCTTGAAATCTACAAAACACGAGCCTTTGTTTTGGTTAACTTGTTTATCAATTAGAGTGTGGAGGGTGTAAATGTGGTCTGTTGTACGATCATTTTTTAGAAATCCAATTTGGCTTCTGCTCAGGACGTTGTGTTGTCAAGGAAATGATGTAGTCTGCTATTTATAATACTGCAGAGAATTTTCCCCAAGTTGCTGATAACGCAAATTCCTCTGTAATTATTTGGGTCAAATTTGTCTCCATTTTTATAGATTGGTGTGATCAATCCCTGGTTCCAAATATCGGGGAAAATACCTGTTGAAGAGTTTCAGCCAATTTGAATTTCTGGTCTGTATATTTGATAATTTCATTTAAAATACCATCAGCACCACAGGCCTTTTTGGGTTGGAGAGTGCATAGTTTTTCCAATAATTCTTATTCTGTAATTGGGGTATCCACAAGATGCTAATTCAAGGATTTGTGTTCTGTCTGTCTGTCTGTCTGTCTGTCTGTCTGTCTGTCTGTCTGTCTGTCTGTCTGTCTGTCTGTCTGTCTGTCTGTTCTTCTGTTACACGCCTCCTAATGGCTGCAAACAGACCATCGCTCCCCACGGGTCACCTGCCTCTGCCCTGACGGTAATGGCTAATGACACCACTCTCAGTCCTCAGAGAGGGAATGGGGAGAGAGAAAGAGGGGTGGGCATATAGATGATATCACAGATATTAAGTTTCACATTAGTCATTGCTCAACTGGACGGAGGGACGGACGGAGGGAGGGAAGGTCGGTGGAGGAATGGACAGAGGGACGGAGAAGTGGAGGGAGGGAAGGAGAGAGAAGAGGGAGGAGAAGGTAAGAATCTTTTTCTCACATACTGATGACATGTGCCGCAGAGTCAACTTCCTGGTCTTGGGGAGAGAGGGGGCTGCTAAGAGATATTTGTAACGCAGGGAAGGTTAATTAAACATTAAACATACATTAAAGCTACAATCTGGGATTTACTTTTTTAGACAAACCAATGGCAGGCCTTAAAGGTGAGGGTTGCGGCTGGAGAAATGTAACCACTCTTTGAAAAATTTCAACAGTAGAACTAAAGCTCACAAGGCACCTATGAGCTCTGTTCTTCACTATTATAGGTAAACATCATTGGCATAATGACTAGAGCTGTGCTCAGTGTTTTTCTGAGGTCTGTAATGTCATTGGACAGCAGCTCTCCTGTTTCCCCCTCAGGTACCCCGTGTATCCATGACACCTACTTCCCTGTTCATACATGGACCTGACTGACTCAGAGCTTACAGACAGACCAGGACTGATGTTAATCAGTGTACCCATCGTTCATATGTAACCACGCTGACATTGTTAGGGTTAGGGTTAGGGTTAGGGTTGACATTGTTAGGGTTAGGGTTAGGGTTGACATTGTTAGGGTTAGGGTTGACATTGTTAGGGTTAGGGTTGACATTGTTAGGGTTAGGGTTAGGGTTGACATTGTTAGGGTTAGGGTTGACATTGTTAGGGTTAGGGTTAGGGTTGACATTGTTAGGGTTAGGGTTGACATTGTTAGGGTTAGGGTTGACATTGTTAGGGTTAGGGTTAGGGTTGACATTGTTAGGGTTAGGGTTGACATTGTTAGGGTTAGGGTTAGGGTTAGGGTTGACATTGTTAGGGTTAGGGTTGACATTGTTAGGGTTAGGGTTGACACTGTTAGGGTTAGGGTTAGGGTTGACATTGTTAGGGTTAGGGTTGACATTGTTAGGGTTAGGGTTAGGGTTGACATTGTTAGGGTTAGGGTTGACATTGTTAGGGTTAGGGTTGACATTGTTAGGGTTAGGGTTAGGGTTGACATTGTTAGGGTTAGGGTTGACATTGTTAGGGTTAGGGTTAGGGTTGACATTGTTAGGGTTAGGGTTAGGGTTGACATTGTTAGGGTTAGGGTTGACATTGTCATGCAACCACGCTCACAGTGTGAGAAATGCGCAGAATCACGTTAGTAGAAACGAAAGACTGTGTTCAGGGCAAGCCTGGTTTTAGCTAGATACGTTCAAGTCGTGTCAGGGACAATTTTAGCATTTTAGCTAACCCTAACCATGACCCTTGTCCTAATCTTTTTTTTATTTTATTTTTATTTTACCCCCTTTTCTCCCCAATTTTCTTGGTATCCAATCGCTAGTAATTACTATCTTGTCTCATCGCTACAACTCCCGTACGGGCTCGGGAGAGACGAAGGTCGAAAGTCATGCGTCCTCCGAAGCACAACCCGCACTGCTTCTTAACACAGCGCGCCTCCAACCCGGAGGCCAGCCGCACCAATGTGTCGGAGGAAACACCGTGCACCCGCCCCCCTTGGTTAGCGCGCACTGCGCCCGGCCCGCCACAGGAGTCGCTGGAGCGCGATGAGACAAGGATATCCCTACCGGCCAAACCCTCCCTAACCCGGACGACGCTAGGCCAATTGTGCGTTGCCCCACGGACCTCCCGGTCGCGGCCGGCTGCGACAGAGCCTGGGCGCGAACCCAGAGACTCTGGTGGCACAGCTAGTGCTGCGATGCAGTGCCCTAGACCACTGCGCCACCCGGGAGGCCCCCTTGTCCTAAGCTTAACCTAATTATCCTAACCTGCCATGTTAATTCTCGTAACCTGCTGCGTAAATTCTCCGAACCGGCAATGATAAGTCTCTTCTGACAGTCAAAACCGCTAGACTTGCATCTTTAAAATGATTTGCCAAGGATAAGAGTTGGATAAATGGCAGAGAGTGAATATGGCAATACTTTGAGAAGTTAAATGAGAAGGTTGTGAAATTCAAACTTTACGAGGTGAAATTGAGCTACAGTGGCAGTACAGGTGCAATGCTTGTCCATCTAAAAAGGCACCGTGAGACCCGACCGGTTCTGGTGGGAGCAGTGCAGGTCCCCAACAACAGACAGGTTCACAGGAAAGAAGTGTGATAACAGACAGAGTGAAGAAAAATCACAGCGCTGATTACAAAAAAATGATTGCAATTGGTAAGCAGCCATTGTCAGAGGATGTTGTCTCTACTGCCCTGATGGCATATCGAGAACCAGACAAGAAGATGCCATGTCGAAAAACATTGACGGCCCGGGTGGAGAAATTGTACGATGATGGATCTGCAAGTACACCATACGTGGTGTTATTAACAACAGATTGTTGTCAGTCTATGAACACGCTGTCATACATCACTGCAACGAGCCATTACACTGAATAGAAGTGGGGCAGGAAGTCCAATGTACTGACCAGAGAACATGGAGTAGAGGAACACAGATAAAAACGACTATTGTTACTTAGTGGGTGGGGGACAGCATTAAGGTGAGCGCCGTCTGTAGCCAGGACTGCGGTAGATTGAACTGCACTACCCACTAGTGGTCATATGCAGGAACATATCTGCATTGAGAAAAACAGGAAGCCAGCTTCATGTACAGTTGAAGTCGGAAGTTTACATACACCTTAGCCAAATACACTTAAACTCAGTTTTAATACACTTAAAGACAACCTGAGGAATGATTATAAAAACCATTGGAAATGTTTCTACGACCATTTCGGATACTTTTTGGGATTTGTCGAACGGAACACGGCTTTTGATTTTTCATCATAACGCGCAAGCCAAATGGCGTTTTTTTGTGATAAAAGTAATATTTATCGAACAAAAAGAATATTTGTGTAACTGGGAGTCTCGTGAGTGGAAACATCCGAAGATTATCAAAGGTAAGCAATTAATTTGATTGCTTTTCACACTTTCGTGACCATGCTAATTTGGGGCTAGCTGATGTAGCATTAAAAGCTACACTCACAAAAGCTTGGATTTCTTTCGCTGTAAAATATATTTTCAAAATCTGACACCATAGGTGGATTACCAACAAGCTAAGCTGTGTTTTGGTATATTTCACTTGTGATTGCATGATTATAAATATTTTTAGGAATATTTTTGAATTTGGCGCCCTGCAATTCAGGGGTTGTTTAGGAAAGTGAACCCGTATTCGGTATCCGTAGATCAGAGAAGTTAAACTCAGTTAATCCTAGTAAAAATTCCATGTCTTAGGTCAGTTAGGATCACAACTTTATTTTAAGAATGTGAAATGTCAGAACACTAGTAGAGAGAATGATTTATTTCAACTTTTATTTCTTTCATCACTTTGCCAGTGGGTCAGAAGTTTGTACCACGTAACTATAAAGACCTCGACCTGGAAGCCAGCTCCACATTACTATAAACACCTGGAAGCCAGCTCCACATTACTATAAAGACCTGGAAGCCAGCTTCATGTAACTATAAAGACCTGGAAGCCAGCTCCATGTAATTATAAAGACCTGGAAGCCAGCTCCATGTAATTATAAAGACCTGGAAGCCAGGTCCAGATTACTATAAAGACCTGGAAGCCAGCTCCATGTAACTATAAAGACATGGAAGCCAGCTCCATGTAATTATAAAGACCTGGAAGCCAGCTCCATGTAATTATAAAGACCTGGAAGCCAGGTCCAGATTACTATAAAGACCTGGAAGCCAGCTCCATGTAACTATAAAGACATGGAAGCCAGCTCCACGTAACTATAAAGACATGGAAGCCAGCTCCACATTAGTATAAAGACCTGGAAGCCAGCTCCACGTAACTATAAAGACCTGGAAGCCAGCTTCATGTAACTATAAAGACCTGGAAGCCAGCTCCATGTAACTATAAAGACCTGGAAGCCAGCTCCATGTAACTATAAAGACCTGGAAGCCAGCTCCATGTAACTATAAAGACCTGGAAGCCAGATTCATGTAACTATAAAGACCTCGACCTGGAAGCCAGCTCCACATTACTATAAAGACCTGGAAGCAAGATCCACATTACTATAAAGACCTGGAAGCCAGCTCCACGTAACTATAAAGACCTGGAAGCCAGCTCCATGTAACTATAAAGACCTGGAAGCCAGGTCCAGATTACTATAAAGACCTGGAAGCCAGCTCCACGTAACTATAAAGACCTGGAAGCCAGCTCCATGTAACTATAAAGACCTCGACCTGAAATCCAGCTCCATGTAACTATAAAGTCTTGGAAGCCAGCTCCACGTAACTAAAAAGACCTGGAAGCCAGCTCCATGTAACTATAAAGACCTGGAAGCCAGCTCCACGTAACTAAAAAGACCTGGAAGACAGCTCCATGTAACTATAAAGACATGGAAGCCAGCTCCACGTAACTAAAAAGACCTGGAAGACAGCTCCATGTAACTATAACGACCTCGACCTGGAAGCCAGCTCCATGTAACTATAAAGACCTGGAATCCAGCTCCACGTAACTAAAAAACCTGGAAGCCAGCTCCATGTAACTATAAAGACCTGGAAGCCAGCTCCATGTAACTATAAAGACCTGGAAGCCAGCTCCATGTAAATATAAAGACCTGGAAGCCAGCTCCATGTAACTATAAAGACCTGGAAGCCAGCTTCATGTAACTATAAAGACCTGGAAGCCAGCTCCATGTAACTATAAAGACCTGGAAGCCAGCTCCATGTAACTATAAAGACCTGGAAGCCAGATTCATGTAACTATAAAGACCTCGACCTGGAAGCCAGCTCCACATTACTATAAAGACCTGGAAGCAAGATCCACATTACTATAAAGACCTGGAAGCCAGCTCCACGTAACTATAAAGACCTGGAAGCCAGCTCCATGTAACTATAAAGACCTGGAAGCAAGGTCCAGATTACTATAAAGACCTGGAAGCCAGCTCCACGTAACTATAAAGACCTGGAAGCCAGCTCCATGTAACTATAAAGACCTCGACCTGGAATCCAGCTCCATGTAACTATAAAGTCTTGGAAGCCAGCTCCACGTAACTAAAAAAACCTGGAAGCCAGCTCCACGTAACTAAAAAGACCTGGAAGCCAGCTCCATGTAAGTATAAAGAGCTGGAAGCCAGCTCCACGTAACTATAAAGACCTGGAAGCCAGCTCCATGTAACTAGAAAGACCTGGAAGCCAGCTCCACGTAACTATAAACACCTGGAAGCCAGCTCCACATACCTATAAAGACCTGGAAGCCAGCTCCATGTAACTATAAAGACCTGGAAGCCAGCTCCGCATAACTATAAAGACCTGGAAGCCAGTTCCACATAACTATAAAGACCTGGAAGCCAGCTCCACATTACTATAAAGACCTGGAAGCCAGCTCCACATTACTATAAAGACCTGGAAGCCAGCTCCACATTACTATAAAGACCTGGAAGCCAGCTCCACGTAACTATAAACACCTGGAATCCAGCTCCACATTACTATAAAGACCTGGAAGCCAGCTCCACATTACTATAAAGACCTGGAAGCCAGCTCCACATTACTATAAAGACCTGGAAGCCAGCTCCACGTAACTATAAACACCTGGAAGCCAGCTCCACGTAACTATAAACACCTGGAAGCCAGCTCCACATTACTATAAAGACCTGGAAGCCAGCTCCACGTAACTATAAAGACCTGGAAGCCAGCTCCACGTAACTAAAAAGACCTGGAAGACAGCTTCATGTAACTATAAAGACCTGGAAGCCAGCTTCACATTACTATAAAGACCTGGAAGCCAGTTCCACATAACTATAAAGACCTGGAAGCCAGTTCCACATAACTAAAAAGACCTGGAAGACAGCTTCATGTAACTAAAAAGACCTGGAAGACAGCTTCACATTACTATAAAGACCTGGAAGCCAGTTCCACATAACTATAAAGACCTGGAAGCCAGTTCCACATAACTATAAAGACCTGGAAGCCAGTTCCACATAACTATAAAGACCTGGAAGCCAGCTTCATGTAACTATAAAGACCTGGAAGCCAGCTCCACGTATCTATAAAGAACTGGAAGCCAGCTCCACAGGTTTTGTTAATTTCCCCCCCTCTAATTAGGGACTGATTTAGGGTGTAATTAATGATCAGGAAGAGCAGAAAAGCAGCAGTACTCCAGACTACACGGAGTGAGAATTTAATACATCTCTTATAGAGACACAAAATACACGTCTTTAAAAGTCCGTCCGTTTCTGAATTCATTATATAATGCATGAAAAGAAGGGACAGGACAGAATGAATGGAAAACGTGTGAAAGGTGCTTTTTAACTCTGCCATCCTATTGCACCTTGAAGAGATGCTTCCTGCCAGCCACCTTGGCTTCGTTCCAAATGGCACCCTTATCCCTTTAAAGTCCACTACTTTAGTGGATAGGGTGTCGTATGGGACAGAGCCATTATTTTAGAATAAAAGCACAGGGCCTGTTGCCTTTTATGATGATTCATCTCCTACCGCCAAGGCCTCTCTCTCTCTCTCGGCACTGTTACCCAGTCATCAGGCAGAGGAGAGGAATACGTTTAACAAATGTTACCCTCCTCACCCACCAGCCCCTACACCTACATAGTCCCCAACCACAGACAATTTATGATAATATCCACCAGACAAGCAGCATTGGCAGGCAGCGCCCAAAGAAAACCGCAGCGGTTACACACACACACGCGCATAGACACACACACACACACACACACACACACACACACACACACACACACACACACACACACAAACGCATAGACACACACACACACACAAACGCATAGACACACACACACAAATGCACATACACACACACACACACACGCACACAAACGCGCACACACACACACACACACACACACACACACACACACACACACACACACACACACACACACACACACACACACACACACACACACACACACACACACACACACACACACACACACACACACAGAGAACAGCACCAGAACCCAAATACAACTGCACGGCTCTTCATTAAAGCTTCTCAGAGAAGACATTCATAAAAAATGAGCAGCCAGCCTATAGATTTAAGCTACAGGATTTAAAAGGAAACATTGTCATAATGCTTTGAAATATTATTGGATATCCCTGTTACATTGTCATAGTGAAAATAAACAGTCTTTATTAGCTGTTCAGTCCAGACGGAGACCAGGCTGCCTCACCTGTAGGGGGCAGACGGAGACCAGACTGCCTCACCTGTAGGGGGCAGACGGAGACCAGACTGCCTCACCTGTAGGGGGAAGACGCAGACCAGAATGCCAAGAATTTGGGCATTTAATTAGGTGCTCAACACGAGAGATATTCATCTTCCTGAGAATCATGAATTAAATGAGCCCATAATAGGCATTATAATAAATTATCGGGAAAAATGATGAATAAAATGAACAAACAATGGATGTTGAGTCAAACTCTCGCTCTCTTCTACAGTCGTTCAGCCATAATCAGTCAGTACGTGACCTTGACTGTTTGGGAACCCGAATATGCATAAACAATTATGATGAAAACACTGAACGGATATTGAACTAACCTGAATGAAATGGAACGGAATGATCTAGACATTTATAATGGGTAAAACCCCATCTCCACAGATACTGTACGTCACTCTGTCTGAAGTGAGAGTGCTCTGTCTGATTCTATGCCTCAATAAATAAATCCAACCCCCCCCCCCAACAAAAAATAAATAAATAAAATGCACTTGTCTTTTCCTACTAGCGCTGATTTAGCTGAGAACGACTTTGTTGAGGGAAAATGTACCTGCTACAACTGTAATGTGTTGTGGTCTCACCTAGCTATCTTATTAAGATGAATGAACTGATGTCAGTGGTTATGGATAAGAGCGTCTGCTAAATGACCCAACATGTTTTGACTGTATTACACCATTATCATCAGGGTGGCCAGTCATTGACTATATTACACCATTATCATCAGAGTGACCAGTCACTGGCTGTATTACACCATTATCATCAGAGTGACCAGTCATTGACTGTATTACACCATTATCATCAGGGTGACCAGTCATTGACTGTATTACACCATTATCATCAGGGTGACCAGTTATTGACTGTATTACACCATTATCATCAGTGTGACCAGTCATTGACTGTATTACACCATTATCATCAGGGTGACCAGTCATTGACTGTATTACACCATTATCATCAGGGTGACCAGTTATTGACTGTATTACACCATTATCATTAGGGTGACCAGTCATTGACTGTATTACACCATTATCATCAGGGTGGCCAGTCATTGACTGTATTACACCATTATCATCAGGGTGACCAGTCATTGACTGTATTACACCATTATCATCAGTGTGACCAGTCATTGACTGTATTACACCATTATCCTTAGGGTGACCAGTCACTGGCTGTATTACACCATTATCATCAAGGTGATCAGTCATTGACTGTATTACACCATTATCATCAAGGTGACCAGTCACTGACGACATTACACCATTATCATCAGGGCGACCAGTCATTGACTGTATTACACCATTATCATCAGGGTGACCAGTCATTGACTGTATTACACCATTATCATCAAGGTGACCAGTCATTGACTGTATTACACCATTATCATCAGTGTGACCAGTCATTGACTGTATTACACCATTATCCTTAGGGTGACCAGTCACTGGCTGTATTACACCATTATCATCAAGGTGATCAGTCATTGACTGTATTACACCATTATCATCAAGGTGACCAGTCACTGACGACATTACACCATTATCATCAGGGCGACCAGTCATTGACTGTATTACACCATTATCATCAGGGTGACCAGTCATTGACTGTATTACACCATTATCATCAAGGTGATCAGTCATTGACTGTATTACACCATTATCATCAAGTTGACCAGTCACTGACGACATTACACCATTATCATCAAGGTGATCAGTCATTGACTGTATTACACCATTATCATCAAGTTGACCAGTCACTGACGACATTACACCATTATCATCAGGGTGACCAGTCATTGACTGTTATACACCATTATCATTAGGGTGACCGGTCACTGACTGTATTACACCATTATCATTAGGGTGACCAGTCACTGACTGTATTACACCATTATCATCAGGGTGATCAGTCATGGACGTCATTACACCATTATCATCAGGGTGACCAGTCATTGACTGTTATACACCATTATCATTAGGGTGACCAGTCACTGACTGTATTACACCATTATCGGCAGTGTGACCAGTCATTGACTGTATTACACCATTACCATCAGGGTGACCAGTCATTGACTGTATTACACCATTATCATCAGGGTGACCAGTCACTGACTGTATTACACCATTATCATCAGGGTGACCAGTCACTGACTGTATTACACCATTATCATTAGGGTGACCAGTCACTGACTGTATTACACCATTACCATCAGGGTGACCAGTCATTGACTGTATTACACCATTACCATCAGGGTGACCAGTCATTGACTGTATTACACCATTACCATCAGGGTGACCAGTCACTGACTGTATTACACCATTATCATCAGGGTGACCAGTCACTGACTGTATTACACCATTACCATCAGGGTGACCAGTCACTGACATATATTTCACCATAATAGGCATACAGAAGGATGCATAATAAACAACGAATAATAATGTCCCGTCCCCTTGCTAACACAATTAACATGATAATCATCATCACAATGCCTGTGGAATCAAGCTATTGATGCTGTTTAACTTCTGCATCATTCATTGGGTGAATACTGTCAGTGGTTCTGTGCTCTGAGCATCATCATCGATCCACTCCAATAACAATACATGCCAGCATCCCAAAACAACATCCAAATCCCTATGTAGTGTAGGGCGTTCACTCACTGCTGTACAACGCAGAGAACAAAACGATCAATTCAAGAGGGTGCTACTAAATCAACGTCTAAACCGATTTTTCTTTTGCCCTGTGACATTTATGAATCACATTCAATGAATCATTTAGATTTGTTCTCTACAATATTACAACTTTAAACACACTTTTTTTAGTTGACCGTTTTTGATGAAATAAGAACGTTAATTTGCTGTGACCGTTGCTCGGGGCTCAACGAGTGGCGCAGCGGTCTAAGGCACTGTATCTCAGTGCTAGAGGCGTCACTACAGACCCTGGTTCAGCTGTCTGCGGTACTGTATCTCAGTGCTAGAGGCGTGACTACAGACAACCTGGTTCAGCTGTCTGAGGTACTGTATCTCAGTACTAGAGGCGTCACTACAGACCCTGGTTCAGCGGTCTGAGGTACTGTATCTCAGTACTAGAGGCGTCACTACACCCCCTGGTTCAGCGGTCTGAGGTACTGTATCTCAGTACCAGAGGCGTCACTACAGACCCTGGTTCAGCGGTCTGAGGTACTGTATCTCAGTGCTAGAGGCGTCACTACAGACCCTGGTTCAGCAGTCTAAGGCACTGCATCTCAGTGCTAGAGGCGTCACTACAGACCCTGGTTCAGCTGTCTGAGGTACTGTATCTCAGTACTAGAGGCGTCACTACAGACACCCTGGTTCAGCGGTCTGAGGTACTGTATCTCAGTACTAAAGGCGTCACTACAGACCCTGGTTCAGCTGTCTGAGGTACTGTATCTCAGTGCTAGAGGCATCACTACACCCCCTGGTTCAGCTGTCTGAGGTACTGTATCTCAGTACTAGAGGCATCACTACACCCCCTGGTTCAGCTGTCTGAGGTACTGTATCTCAGTACTAGAGGCATCACTACACCCCCTGGTTCAGCTGTCTGAGGTACTGTATCTCAGTGCTAGAGGCATCACTACACCCCCTGGTTCAGCTGTCTGAGGTACTGTATCTCAGTGCTAGAGGCATCACTACACCCCCTGGTTCAGCTGTCTAAGGTACTGTATCTCAGTGCTAGAGGCGTCACTACACACCCTGGTTCAGCTGTCTGAGGTACTGTATCTCAGTGCTAGAGGCATCTCTACACCCCCTGGTTCAGCTGTCTGAGGTACTGTATCTCAGTGCTAGAGGCGTCACTACAGACCCTGGTTCAGCTGTCTAAGGCACTGCATCTCAGTGCTAGAGGCATCACTACAGACCCTGGTTCAGCTGTCTGAGGTACTGTATCTCAGTGCTAGAGGCGTCACTACAGACCCTGGTTCAGCTGTCTAAGACACTGCATCTCAGTGCTAGAGGCGTCACTACAGACCCTGGTTCAGCTGTCTGAGGTACTGCATCTCAGTGCTAGAGGCGTCACTACAGACACCCTGGTTTGAATCCAGGCTGTATCACAACTGGTGCACAATTGGCCGAGCGTCATCCGGGTTTGGCCGTTGTAGGCCGTCATTGTAAAAAATGATTTGTTCTCAAGTGACTTGCCTAGTTAAATAAAAGGTTAAATAAAATAAAAAATAAAATTAAAAAATAGTTTAGACTGCACCACTCTTGGTTGCATCTCTTCCATATTTGGTGTTGTGAGGTGGTAACCATTAGGAGGTATTTCCACTGGTTGGACCAATCAAAATCACCTTAATACCTTCATCATGTTCACCTCCAGATCCTTGGCTTCCACTGCCTATAACCGCGATCAATCTAAGCTGAGAGGTGCCGTTTCAACTGTGTTTAATACAATGGGTGGGTCTAATCCTGGATGCTGATTGGTTAAAACCACATTCCAGCCGGTGTCTATTCCACAAATTATCCACCGGCTAAATCTATGTAGATAAAATGCCTATCTACTCTGTTCCATCTGACTGTGCAACCCACTCTCTCATCAGCCCAGCCAGACAATTTATAAACTTGATCTCCACTATAAAAGCATCTAGACATTATCTCGCATTTCTTTTAGACTAACATTTACATTTTCCACAGCGGAGATTTGTATAAACATTGCTGTCTGTCTCTCCGACATTTGCAACATTATTTCAATATTAAAATGAATCTCCAACTGTCACATAGTAATGAAAGTGTCAGGAGTCGAGACGGACAGACAGTCAGCTTTTCTCAGCCAGTCGAAATCATGAATCAGCATCATTTTTTTGTAGATACATACAAAGAACTATCAATAGAAAACAGGTCAAACGAAACCAAATGCAGCTAGTTTACAGTCTTTTCCAGCTTCAGTTTGAAGTGATTGTGTTAGCTGTGTTGTTGGCTGTGTTGTTGGCTGTGTTGTTGGCTGTGTTGTTGGCTGTGTTGTTGGCTGTGTTGTTAGCTGTGTTGTTGGCTGTGTTGTTGGCTGTGTTGTCGGCTGTGTTGTCGGCTGTGTTGTCGGCTGTGTTGTCGGCTGTGTTGTCGGCTGTGTTGTTAGCTGTGTTGTTGGCTGTGTTGTTGGCTGTGTTGTTGGCTGTGTTGTTGGCTGTGTTGTTGGCTGTGTTGTTGGCTGTGTTGTCGGCTGTGTTGTTGGCTGTGTTGTTGGCTGTGTTGTCGGCTGTGTTGTTGGCTGTGCTGTTGGCTGTGTTGTTAGCTGTGTTGTTGGCTGTGTTGTTGGCTGTGTTGTTGGCTGTGTTGTTAGCTGTGTTGTTGGCTGTGTTGTTGGCTGTGTTGTTGGCTGTGTTGTTGGCTGTTTTGATAGCTGTGTTGTTGGCTGTGTTGTTGGCTGTGTTGTTGGCTGTGTTGTTGGCTGTGTTGTTGGCTGTGTTGTCGGCTGTGTTGTCGGCTGTGTTGTCGGCTGTGTTGTTGGCTGTTTTGATAGCTGTGTTGTTGGCTGTGTTGTTGGCTGTGTTGTTGGCTGTGTTGTTGGCTGTGTTGTTAGCTGTGTTGATGGCTGTGTTGTTGGCTGTGTTGTTAGCTGTGTTGATGGCTGTGTTGTTGGCTGTGTTGTCGGCTGTGTTGTTGGCTGTGTTGTTGGCTGTGTTGTTAGCTGTGTTGATGGCTGTGTTGTTGGCTGTGCTGTTGGCTGTTTTGATAGCTGTGGTGTCGGCTGTGTTGCTGGCTGTGTTGTTGGCTGTGTTGTTGGCTGTGTTGTTAGCTGTGTTGTTGGCTGTGTTGTTGGCTGTGTTGTTAGCTGTTTTGATAGCTGTGTTGTTGGCTGTGTTGTTGGCTGTTTTGATAGCTGTGTTGATGGCTGTTTTGATAGCTGTGTTGTTGGCTGTGTTGTTGGCTGTGTTGTTGGCTGTGTCGTTAGCTGTGTTGTTGGCTGTGTTGTTGGCTGTGTTGTTGGTTGTTTTGATAGCTGTGGTGTCGGCTGTGTTGTTGGCTGTGTTGTTAGGTGTTTTGATAGCTGTGTTGTTGGCTGTGTTGTTGGCTGTTTTGATAGCTGTGTTGTTGGCTGTGTTGTTGGCTGTGTTGTTAGCTGTGTTGTTGGCTGTGTTGTTAGCTGTGTTGATGGCTGTTTTGATAGCTGTGTTGTTGGCTGTGTTGTTGGCTGTGTTGTTGGCTGTGTTGTTGGCTGTGTTGTTGGCTGTGTTGTTTGCTGTGTTGTTGGCTGTGTTGTCGGCTGTGTTGTCGGCTGTGTTGTCGGCTGTGTTGTCGGCTGTGTTGTCGGCTGTCTTGTCGGCTGTGTTGTCGGCTGTGTTGTTGGCTGTTTTGATAGCTGTGTTGTTGGCTGTGTTGTTGGCTGTGTTGTTGGCTGTGTTGTTAGCTGTGTTGATGGCTGTGTTGTTGGCTGTGTTGTTGGCTGTTTTGATAGCTGTGTTGTTGGCTGTGTTGTTGGCTGTTTTGATAGCTGTGTTGTTGGCTGTGTTGTTGGCTGTGTTGTTGGCTGTGTTGTTAGCTGTGTTGTCGGCTGTGTTGTCGGCTGTGTTGTTGGCTGTTTTGATAGCTGTGTTGTTGGCTGTGTTGTTGGCTGTGTTGTTGGCTGTTTTGATAGCTGTGTTGTTAGCTGTGTTGTTGGCTGTGTTGTTGGCTGTGTTGTTGGCTGTGTTGTTAGCTGTGTTGTCGGCTGTGTTGTCGGCTGTGTTGTTGGCTGTTTTGATAGCTGTGTTGTTGGCTGTGTTGTTGGCTGTGTTGTTGGCTGTTTTGATAGCTGTGTTGTTAGCTGTGTTGTTGGCTGTGTTGTTGGCTGTGTTGTTGGCTGTGTTGTTGGCTGTGTTGTTAGCTGTGTTGTTGGCTGTGTTGTTGGCTGTGTTGTTGGCTGTGTTGTTAGCTGTGTTGTTGGCTGTGTTGTTGGCTGTGTTGTTAGCTGTGTTGTTGGCTGTGTTGTTAGCTGTGTTGTTGGCTGTGTTGTTAGCTGTGTTGTTGGCTGTGTTGTTGGCTGTGTTGTTAGCTGTGTTGTTAGCTGTGTTGTTAGCTGTGTTGTTTACTTTTGACCAGTGTCTATAGGGCTCTGAACAAAAGTAGTGCACTATATAGGGAAAAGGGTGCCATAGGGATCTGGTCTAAAGTAGTGCACTAGATAGGGAATAGGGTGCCATTTGGGATGCCCATCCTCAGCTAAATTAAATATATGTTAAATAGAGAGGAAATAGAGAGTTTTCACGATATGTTTATGCAGCAGAAGGTTGTGGTTGAGATACCAGCTGGTGGTTGGAGACAGAGACTTAATCCAATTTGTCATAATGACACACCCAAGTGCAGATGCACGGACGCACGCACACACACACGCACACACGGACAGACGGACACACAAACAAAGTTTGCCGTAATGATGCCCTCTTAGACACGCACACACAATTCTGTCTGACTGGCTGCTTGACATCATGCTGTTCTATGTTCCTTTCTCACGCCTCCTAAACTCTGAAACACAGAAAGAGACACACACACACACACACGTCCCACACGTAATTTGTTTCTACACAGGATGGATTCGTTGTCAGTAATGTTCTTTCTCTTCTTCTGTTTACTGGTAGAGGGCCCTCTTCTCAACAGTTGACTACCGGTATAGAGGGCCCTCTTCTCAACAGTTGACTACCGGTATAGAGGGCCCTCTTCTCAACAGTTGACTACCGGTATAGAGGGCCCTCTTCTCAACAGTTGACTACCGGTATAGAGGGCTCTCTTCTCAACAGTTGACTACCGGTATAGAGGGCCCTCTTCTCAACAGTTGACTACCGGTATAGAGGGCCCTCTTCTCAACAGTTGACTACCGGTATAGAGGGCCCTCTACTCAACAGTTGACTACCGGTATAGAGGGCCCTCTTCTCAACAGTTGACTACCGGTATAGAGGGCTCTCTTCTCAACAGTTGACTACCGGTATAGAGGGCTCTCTTCTCAACAGTTGACTACCGGTATAGAGGGCCCTCTTCTAAGCAGTTGACTACCGGTATAGAGGGCCCTCTTCTCAACAGTTGACTACCGGTATAGAGGGCCCTCTTCTCAACAGTTGACTACCGGTATAGAGGGCCCTCTTCTCAACAGTTGACTACCGGTATAGAGGGCTCTCTTCTCAACAGTTGACTACCGGTATAGAGGGCCCTCTTCTAAGCAGTTGACTACCGGTATAGAGGGCCCTCTTCTCAACAGTTGACTACCGGTATAGAGGGCTCTCTTCTCAACAGTTGACTACCGGTATATAGGGCCCTCTACTCAACAGTTGACTACCGGTATAGAGGGCCCTCTTCCCAACAGTTGATTTGTGGACTAGATACTGACCGAAGCAGCAAATACATTACAGAAAACTCTCCTTAGGTGGCACAAAATCAAATCAAATGTCAAATAAAATAAAATTGCATTGGTCACATACACGTGTTTAGCAGATGTTATTGTGGGTGTAGCAAAATTATTGTGTTTCTAGCTCCGACAGTGGAGTAATATCTAACCGTTTCACAACATATACCCAAAATACACGTACATCTAAGTAAGGAAGTGTCTGATGATATGTAAACACATAAACACTATCCTACTGTCCTAAACACTAGTCTACTCTAAATAGCACAGGACTGTTGTGGTCTCTGTATTTAAGCTAGGCAAGTCAGTTAAGAACAAATTCATATTTACAATGATGGCCTCCCGGGGAACAGTGGGTTAACGGCCTTGTTCAGAACAACAGATTTTTACCTTGTCAGCTCAGGGATTCGAGTAATCTTTCGGTTACTGGCTCGCTAACCACTAGGCTACTTGCCGCCCCTTTCTAGTTTCTTGTTTGTGTTTTTGCTGAGAAGATTCTTAGTTCCCACCAGAATATGACAAGACTAATAGGATCAGTTAACTAGATTGAAATAAACCAGAGATATTGATATAAATGACAAGATGCTCATGTCTTTGCCCAGAAATGTTTATTTTTATTTCACCTTTATTTAACCAGTTAGGCTATTTGAGAACAAGTTCTCATTTACAACTGCACCCTGGCCAAGATAAAGCAAAGCAGTGGGACACAAACAACAACATGTGGAATACATGGAATTAACAAACATACAGTCAACAACACAATAGAAAAGTCTATATACAGTGTGTGCAAATGAGGTAAGCTAAGGGAGGTAAGGCAATAAATAGGCCATAGTGGTGAAATAATTACAAGTTAGCAATTAAACACTGGAGTGATAGATGCATGTGCAAGTAGAGATACTGGGGTGCAAAGGAGAAGAAAAAAAATAACAGAATGGGGATGAGGTAGTTCAATATTCACAGATGGGCTGTGTACAGGTGCAGTGATCTGTGAGCTGCTCTGACAGCTGGTGCTTAAAGCTAGTGAGGGAGATATGAGTTTCCAGCTTCAATGATTTTTGCAATTCGTTCCAGTCATTGGCAGCAGAGAGGTAAGGCGGCCAAAGGAGGAACTGGCTTTGGGGGTGACCAGTGAGATATACCTGCTGGAGCGCGTGCTACGTGTGGGTGCTGCTATGGTGACCAGTGAGCTGAGATAAGGCGGGGATTTACCTAGCAAAGACTTATAGATGACCTGGAGCCAGTGGGTTTGGTGACAAATATGAAGCAAGGGCAAGCCAACGAGAGCGTACAGGTCGCAGTGGTGGGTAGTATATGGGGCTTTGGTGACAAAATGGATGGCACTGTGATAGACTGCATCCAATTGACTGAGTAGTGTTGGAGGCTATTTTGTAAATGACATCGCCGAAGTCAAGGATCGCCGAGGTCAAGGATCGGTAGGATAGTCAGTTTTACGTGGGTATGTTAGGCAGTATGAGTGAAGGAGGCTTTGTTGCAAAACAGGAACCCAATTCTATATTTCATTTTGGATTGGAGATGTTTGATGTGAGTCTGGAAGGAGAGTTTACAGTCTAACCAGACACCTAGGTATTTGTAGTTGTCCACATATTCTAAGTCAGAACAGTTGAAGAGCATGCATTTAGTTTTACTTGCATTTAAGAGCAGTTGGAAGCCACGGGAAGGAGAGTTGTATGGCATTGAAGCTCGTCTGGAGGTTAGTTAACACAGTGTCCAAGGAAGGGCCAGAAGAATACAGAATGGTATCGTCTGTGTAGAGGTGGATCAGAGAATCACCAGCAGCAAGACCAACATCAGTGATGTATAAAGAGAAAAGAGTCGTCCCGAGAATTGAACCCTGTGGCACCCCCATAGAGACTGCCAGAGGTCCCGACAACAGGCCCTTCGATTTGACACACTGAATTCTCTCTGAGAAGTAGTTGGTGAACCAGGCGAGGCAGTCATTTGGGAAATCAAGGCTGTTGAGTCTGCCGATGAGGATGTGGTGATTGACAGTCGAAAGCCTTGGCCAGGTCTATGAATACGGCTGCACAGTACTGTCTCTTATCGATGGTAGTTATGATATCATTTAGGACCTTGAGCGTGGCTGAGGTGCACCAGCTTGGAAACCAGATTGCATAGCGAAGAAGGTACGGTGGGATTCGAAATGGTTGGTGATCTGTTTGTTAACTTGGCTTCGAAGACTTTAGAAAAGGCAGGGTAGGATGGATATAGGTCTGTTTGGGTCTAGAGTTTCTCCCCCTTTGAAGAGGGAGATGACTGCAGCAGCTTTCCAATCTTTTGGGATCTCAGACGACAGAGAAGTTAAACAGGCTAGTAATAGGGGTTGATACAAATTCGGCTGATCATTTTAGAACGAGAGGGTCCAGATTGGGAGTCGTTATCCCAAAGGTGGGAAGGCAGGCGGTCTGCTTTTTCACTTTGCCTCTTTCTTTTCTTTTTACCTGCCAATCGAAACACAAGAATTCTGGGAAGTGTTGTTTTATTTAGAGTGTTTATCCCAAACTATCAAACTCCAAGCCAAACCAGCATCCTCCGTGTCCCTGTGGCTCTGACCCATTCTGTGTGGTGTGTGTGTGTGTGTGTGTGTGTGTGTGTGTGTGTGTGTGTGTGTGTGTGTGTGTGTGTGTGTGTGTGTGTGTGTGTGCGTGTGTGGTGTGTGGTGTGTGGTGTGTGGTGTGTGGTGTGTGGTGTGTGGTGTGTGTGTGTGTGTGTGTGTGTGTGTGTGTGTGTGTGTGTGTGTGGTGTGTGTGGTGTGTGTGTGTGTTTGTCTGTTGGTTTCTCAGTCTGCTTGAACTCTCTCACCCTGCAGAACTGGGACAAACCACGCAGTCATAAATCATACACACACACACACACACACACACACACAGTGCTCAACTGTACACCCCACAGTTTGAGAGGTGACTGATAGTAAGCCGGAGTCTGAGAGACATTATCATGATGTCACCAAGTGAAGCAGCAGAGTGTGACTGATGTTAACCTGTTCTGTTACCAATCAGCTTTCACTCTGAACACTTCCTGCTAAAGGAGCAGTATATTCAATGATACCCTGATGAACTCCCTCCCTCCCTCCCTCCCTCTCTGAGAGGTTGTGTATAGGGGGTGAGATGTAAAAACACAAACGAGACAACAGTGTGTTGTTGTAAAGGTGTTTCCTAATCAACACAATTAATTACAGACCGAACCATCAATGTTACATCCTATTATTCTCCCTCTCTATGTTCCTTCTCCCTCTCCTCCTCCCTCCCCTCCCTCCCCTCCTCCCTCCACCCTCTCCTCCTCCCTCCACCCTCTCCTCCTCCCTGCCCTCCTCCCTCCGCCCTCTCCTCCTCCCCCCCCTCCCTCCTGCCCTCCTCCCTCCGCCCTCTCCTCCTCCCTCCCCTCCCTCTCCTCCTCGCTCCCCTCCTCCCTCCGCCCTCTCCTCCTCTCTCCCATCCTCTCGCCTCCCTCTCCTCCTCTCTCCCATCCTCTCTCCCATCCTCCTCTCCTCCCTCTCCTCCTCCTCCTCCTCCTCCTCCCTCCTCCTCTCCTCCCTCTCCTCCTCCCCTTCCTCCCTCCCCTCCTCTCTCCTCCTCTCCTCTCTCATCCATCCTCTCCTCCTCCTCTCTCCTCCTCTCTCCTCCCTCTATATTCTCCTCCTCCCCTTCCTCCCTCTCCTCCTCTCTCTCCTCCTCTCTCATCCATCCTCTCCTCCTCCTCTCTCCTCCCTCCTCCTCTCTCCTCCCTCCTCCTCAATCCTCTGTTCTTTTACCCTGAAAACAGGTGCAGCCAGCCCGGCAGAAGTTAAATGGGGTGAAAATGACTGTCTAACTGAGTTGTTTTCACACTGTCAACATTTCTGTATTTTATTATTCATATGATGTGTAACACGTTTAGAGGAAATGTAATTATCACCTCTTACCCATTTCATCCCCCCCCACAGCTACCCACTACTGTTACCTCCACAGTCAGAACACATAATACAGGCTGTGTACATGTAGCCTGTACGTATTTATAGTCACGTTCGTTTGAATGGACGGACCAAGGCGCAGCGTGTGTTGAGTTCCACATCTTTTATTTAAGTGAAACTTTCAATCAAAAACAATCAAAAACAAGCAACGAAACGTAAAGTACCACGGTGCTACATACACAAACAATATCCCACAAAGCAGGTGGGAACAGGGACACCTTAAGTATGATCCCCAATTAGAGAGAACGAACATCAGCTGCCTCTAATTGAGGAACTTTTTTAAGCGTTTCCACAAATACGTTCTCCTTCGCCTCTGAAAAGTATCACTGTAACACCAAATGGTGTGTAAGCCAGTCTGTGTTGTATTCAGGGTAGGCTGGGAGATATCCCAGCATCCCACTGAGACGTAGCTACGTGACTCAGAGACCACCGTCCGCAGCGGGACGCGCAGCTCAACATGTCCAACCCAACACTGCTAATAATATTCTACAAAAACGATTGTGCGTTTGCGTACACGTTTTGTCCTCTGATAAGTGCGCTAGTCACAGCTGCTTTGAGGGCAGTGCAGTATGACATCATTCCTCTCCGCTGGTTGTAACCAGTCTACAAAACCTTTGGACTCTTTGGTAGTGAAACGAAGAGGAATAACGTTCACACAGCTAGTTCAGCTTAACCTCATTGTTCCTACAGCCCAGTGTGTAGGAGGGATAATCACTTACCAAACTCAGATCTACACTTAATCTACATACAGGTATTTGGGGGGAAACAAACATGGGAGGAGGGGGGGGGGGGGTATTCTACTTTAAAAGAGATCAACCAACCAGTGTTATCAGCCCCAGAAAGTGTACACATACAGTCTACAGTGTACAGCAACACAGTGGTGATTTTATCATGTAAATCTTGGTGAGGCAACAAAAAAAATGCCAGCAAAGCCACTACACAACACTAAACATTACATTAATTGCACTATAACAGTGACAAATGGTTCCCACAAACGGCCTACATAAAGCTGTCCCAACAGCAGAGCTTTCTTTTCAGCACCATGGAGTGAATCCTTACCACTGCTACACCTGGTTATCAGCGGAGCCTTGTCTGGCAGCGAAACAGTTCATTCAGCCTCATTTACTGCCTTTAAAATAACAGCTGATATGGCTGACTTGCTTAAACAAATGTGGTTTCTACTGAAAATTGAGATGTACAAACTCTGACATAAGGGGACGACCAGGGGATAAGAGGCAATTCGTAACTTCGATTAAGACATTAATGAGTGAGCTAGGATAGACGTTGTCAATATAACTATTTGTTCAGCACTTTTGAAATGTACAGCGACAGAATTCAGAACATGGGCCGTTCTTATAGTGTTCTCCCTGTACACCAAGTCAGAACCGTAGGATAACTAAAGGGGGCATATAAAGCAGACAATGAAAGCTCTTACAATATTCGATGATACATTTCTCAATAGCAGGCTATAGGCTACATGTGCACCACCATGTCAGAACAGTAGGCTAAGTTATGAGGGGGAAAGGGACCCAATTATTAGGGTGATGTACATACTAACAGATTACTACGCAACATACACTTAGTATTACTTTCTTAGCTACAGTATACATATCTCCCTGGCATATTACATAATTTATGCACCCGCATACAAGACATTTTTGGACTCACCTTGTTGTGTTGTGCTCACGTGAACAGGAAGGAAGCTTGACGGTCCTTCTTGTGGGAAAATATTTTAATTAAAAAAGAAGCTTGAATTATGACGTCAGTGATCTTCAGGTCAGAGCTCTAGAAAGAGGCCAGAGCTCCCGACATGGAATTGCGAGTTGGACAACCATTAAAAACGTATTTTCCCAGTTGGAACTCGTTTTTTTCCTAGTTCCTAGATGTCTTGAACTCACTGAAGTCTGAGATTTCCAAGTTTTCAGTTGTTTTGAACTTGGCCGAAGTCGTGCTGGATTGACAGCCAATGTATTCAACCTTTTCTGGCCAACGGTGTGTTGTGAGTGAATTTTTATCCTTTTAAGTTTGGAAAAGAGACCCTAAAACCCAGACTTGGACCACACACCCTCTCCACTGAATAGCAGGCTAGTGATTGCTTTGCAGCGCTTGCAGTTAGCCACTGATTCTTTCCATCCGCTCATTGTTAAATTTGTGATTTCCAACTTGTTGTGTAATGTTTATGTCCAATGGCCGATGAGCACCGATACATTTTATCTATAATTTCTCTTCATATGACAAGGATTCAAAAGGATTTGCCAGTAGATTGTCGACTTGATTCATGATGATGACTGCTTGTATAGCTTGCTAGCTAAGATTTTCAAAATTATGATGTTGACATGATCAGTCCAATCACAGCTATGATAGATATATCGTGATTTTACGTCAATTTATCTGTGGCCAATGACCTTCAGCCTTCTTGGGTGGGCACTTTTAATGTAACTCTATGGCAGCACCGAAGGGGCACCGAAGGGGCTCTCCTCATAGATTTTGCGGTGACGTAGTGTCCCCATGAGTGACAGAATACTGAGCATATCACGGCGCAACTAGAGAACATTACCAACCACTATGCTCCGTATTTTCCGCTGGTTGCCCCACCACCACAGAAAGCACTGAGCTAGGCTGAAACACCTGCATTTTGGAGCTGCCTTAATCAAGAAAGCTAAAAAGAGACCATGTTTGTATGCGGCTTTATTAACTCAATGATATATATATTTTTACATTGTTTGCAAACTGATATGTGACACGTATTAATACCAAAATAACATGCAAAAATGTCACAAAAAATAAATAGATATACACAGTACCAGTCAAAAGTTTGGACACACCTCCTAATTCAAGGATTTTTCTTTACTGCCAAGAGTGTGCAAAAATATTTTGAAGAATTTTAAATATATTTAGATTTGTTTAACACTTTTTTGGTCACCACATGATTCCATATGTGAGGTTTCATAGTTCTGATGTCTTCACTATTATTCTACAATAGTAAAAAAAAAAAAAGACCTTGGAAATAGTACTGTATATGTATATATATATATATATATATTATTTTTTTCTTAAAATTTTGTTAAACAGGTGGGCCTCAAAACAGGTGGGTCGCCATCTACAGCCTAAAAACTCTGCACAACACTACAGCCTAGCACAGCAACAACAAAACGCTACAGCCTAGCACAGCAACAACAAAACACTACAGCCTAGCACAGTAACAACTAAACACTTCAGCCTAGCACAGCAACAACAAAACGCTACAGCCTATCACAGCAACAACACACTACAGCCTAGCACAGCAACAAAACACTACAGCCTAGCACTGCAACAAAACACTGCAGCCTATCACAGCAACAACAAAACACTACAGCCTAGCACAGTAACAACTAAACACTTCAGCCTAGCACAGCAACAACAAAACACTACAGCCTAGCACATCAACAACAAAACACTACAGCCTATCACAGCAACAACAAAACACTACAGCCTAGCACATCAAAGCATAGCAACCCAACAGGTTTCAACCGCGCTGTACGCAGGGTTGGATAGGTCACTTTCTCTATTTAATCCGTTACAGTTACTAGTTACTTGTCCAAAAATTCCTCTTTCCCTCCTCATCCTCATCATCATCTCTCCTCCTCTCTCCTGGCAGTGTCTGAAAGTACAACTATAAATATACATGATTTCTACACCGTGTCTTCCTGTTTGTCAGAGTTACGGCGACCAACTCCAAACAGCTAAATAACAAGAATGATGAGACTGTCGCTTACATTTTCTTCTAGTTATACGTTCTTATAGCAAATGACATTGCTACCAATCAATCAACACTTGTTCCTAGGCAACACTGCCAATAGAGGAAGATAAAAAAAAAAATGTCTTCTGAGAGAGAGAGAGTAATATACTGTCTACATGAACAATATTGGTTTGTCTGTAACAAAATACAAAATATCTGCAGGTTTATGCGGGACGATGGTGTTGTGTATTCTATTGCCTGCCACTGTTGACCAGGCTCTATCTATACTACTGTCTGCTTTCATTGTTTTACAGAAAACCTTTATTTGACCTGAAATTAGTATTGAATGAATGCAGATTAAACAAAGTGTCTTCAGAAAGTTTTCACAACCCTGGACTTTATCCACATTTTGTTGTGTTACAAAGTCGGATTAAAATGGACTTAATTCAATTGTCATTTTTGGGACAAGAATCTACACAAAATACTCTGTAATGTCCCAAGTGTAAGAAGAATTGAAGACTAATATATTTTGGTTAAATAAGTATTCACCCCCCCCCCCCCCTCCCTGAGACAACACATGTTAGAAACACCTTTGGCAGGGCCTTCAGAGATTGCTTTCTTTGGAGATTGCATGGGCAGAACTTAATACCTCCGAAAAAGCCCAAAACATTTCTTCAATTAGTTTTGGAAGCATTGCAAGATGTAACACCCACTAGTACTTTGGGCGAACACTGCCCAGTCTTTTTTTATCTTATAATTTAACTAGCAAGTCGGTAAACATCAAATTGTTATTTACAATGACGGCCTACCGGGGAACAGTGGGTTAAACTGCCTTGTTCAGGGACAGACCAGATGTTTTTACCTTGTCAGCTCAGGGATTCAATCCAGCAACCTTTTGGTTACTGTCCCAACACTTTAACCACTAGGCAACCTAGTGCTCTGGGCTATACTGGGCTAACACTTCAAAATCTAAATAAAGACCTGTGGAAGAATAGATCGTTTCCCCCTTCAAGAAGTTATCTAAAAAGGTAGAAGTCAGAATTATTAGGGTGAAGAAAGACAATATGTTGTTAAAGGAATTGGTCTCTAGATACAGTACTAACAATCACAACTACCACAAATTAATCTGGAGAGTGACTGAGTTTAAAAAGATTAAGATGTTTATGAATTATAATGTTGCAGTGGTGTAAAGTACTTAAGTTAAAAAATACTTTTAAATACTTTACATTTCTGTCAACTTTTACTTTTACTTCACTACATTCCTAAAGAAATTAATACACTTTTTACTACATACATTTTCCCTGACACCCAAAAGTACTCTTTACATTGTGAATGCTTAGCAGGGCAGGAAAATTGTCAAATTCACGCACTTATCAAGAGAACATCCCTGGTCATGCCTAGTGTTAGAGTACGCCCCTGAATATAGGCACAATTTTAAAGCAAGAAAATGGTGCCCCCTGGTTTGCTTAATGAGGAATGTGAAATTATTTATACTTTTACTTTCGACACTTAAGTATACTTAAAACCAAATCCTTTTAGACTTTTACTCAAGTAGCATTTTACTGAGTGAATTTCACTTTTACTTGAACAATTTTCTATTAAGGTATCTTTTACTCAAGTATGAAATGGGGTATTTTTTCCACCACTGTAATGTTGAATGTTGAATCTTAGAAATTCTGTCAAATTGGTTGTTGATCATTGCTAAAAAGCAATTTTTAAGTCTTGCTATATATTTTGAAGCCAATTTAAGTTCAAACTATAACTAGGCCACTAAGGAATATTCAATGTTGTCTTGGTAAGCAACTACTGTGTATATTTGGCCTTGTATTTTAGGTTGTTGCCCAGCTGAAAGGGGAATTAATCTCCCATTGTCTGTTGGAAAGCAGACTGAACCAGGTTTTCCTTCAGGATTTTGCCTGTGCTTAGCTCTATTCCATTTATTTTTACCTTAAAAAACCTAGTCCTTGCCGATGACAAGCATACCCATAACATGATGCAGCCACCACCATGCTTGAAAATATGAAGCACGGTACCCAGTGATGTGTTGTCTTGGATTTGTCCCAAAAATAACACTTTGTAATGAGGACATAAAGTTAATTTCTTTGCCACATTTTTTGCAGCATTACTTAAGTGCCTTATTGCAAACAGTGTGCATGTTTTGAAATATATTTTATTCTGTACAGGCTTCCTTCTTTTCACTCTGTCAATTAGGTTAGTATTGTAGAGTAACTACAATGTTGTTGATCCATTCTGTTTTCTGCTATCACAGCCATTAAACTCTGTAACTGTTTTAAAGTCACCATTGGCCTCATGGTGAAATTCCTGAGCGGTTTCCTTCCTCTCCGGCAACTGAGTTAGGTAAGACGCCTGTGTCTTTGTAGTGACTGGGTGTGTTGATACACCATCCACAGTGTAATTCATAACTTTGCCAAAATGATATTCAGTCTGCTTATTTTATCTCTACCAATAGGTTCCCTTCTATGCGAGGCATTGAAAAACCTCCCTGGTCTTTGTATGTTGACTCTGGGCTTGAAATTCACCACTACCTTACAGATAATTGTATGTGTGGGGTACAGAGATGAGGTAGTCATTAAAAAAAATCATGATAAAGACTATTATTGAACACAGAGTGAGTCCATGCAACTTATTATGTGACTTGTTAAGCACAGTTTTACTCCTGAACATCTTCAGCCATAACAAAGGGGTTGAAAACTTATTGACTCAAGACATTTAAGCTTTACATTTTTATTAGTACATTTTTTATATATATATACAAACACAATTCCACTTTGACATTTAGGGGTTAGGGGTATGGGTTAGGGGTTAGGGTTAGGGTTAGAGGTTAGGAGTATGGGTTAGGTGTTAGGGGTATGGGTTAGGGGTTAGGGTTAGAGGTTAGGGGTATGGGTTAGGTGTTAGGGGTATGGGTTAGGTGTTAGGGGTATGGGATAGGGGTTAGGGGTTAGGGGTATGGGTTAGGGGTTAGGGTTAGGGGTTAGGGGTATGGGTTAGGTGTTAGGGGTATGGGTTAGGGGTTAGGTGTTAGGGGTATGGGTTAGGTGTTAGGGGTATGGGTTAGGGGTTAGGGGTTAGGTGTTAGGGGTATGGGTTAGGTGTTAGGGGTATGGTATAGGGGTTAGGTGTTAGGGGTATGGGTTAGGGGTTAGGGTTAGAGGTTAGGGGTATGGGTTAGGTGTTAGGGGTATGGGTTAGGGGTTAGGGATATGGGATAGGGGTATGGGTTAGGGGTTAGGGTTAGGGGTTAGGGGTATGGGTTAGGTGTTAGGGGTATGGGTTAGGGGTTAGGGGTATGGGTTAGGTGTTAGGGGTATGGGTTAGGGGTTAGGGGTATGGGATAGGGGTATGGGTTAGGGGTTAGGGTTAGGGGTTAGTGGTATGGGTTAGGTGTTAGGGGTATGGGTTAGGGGTTAGGGGTTAGGTGTTAGGTGTTAGGGGTATGGGTTAGGGGTTAGGGGTTAGGAGTTAGGGTTAGGAGTTAGGTGTTAGGGGTATGGGTTAGGGGTTAGGGGTTAGGGGTATGGGTTAGGTGTTAGGGGTATGGGATAGGGGTTAGGGGTTAGGGGTTAGGGGTATGGGTTAGGAGTTAGGTGTTAGGGGTATGGGTTAGGGGTTAGGGGTTAGGGGTTAGGGGTTAGGGGTATGGGATAGGTGTTAGGGGTTAGGGGTTAGGGGTTAGGAGTTAGGTGTTAGGGGTATGGGTTAGGGGTTAGGGGTTAGGGGTTAGGGGTTAGGGTTAGGAGTTAGGTGTTAGGGGTATGGGTTAGGGGTTAGGGTTAGGAGTTAGGGGTTAGGGGTTAGGGTTAGGAGTTAGGTGTTAGGGGTTAGGGGTTAGGGGTTAGGGTTAGGGGTTAGGGTTAGGGGTTAGGGTTAGGGGTTAGGGGTATGGGTTAGGGGTTAGGGGTTAGGTGTTAGGTGTTAGGGGTATGGGTTAGGAGTTAGGGTTAGGAGTTAGGGGTATGGGTTAGGGGTTAGGGGTTAGGGGTTAGGGGTATGGGTTAGGTGTTAGGGGTATGGGTTAGAGGTTAGGGGTATGGGTTAGGTGTTAGGGGTATGGGTTAGGTGTTAGGGGTATGGGATAGGGGTTAGGGGTTAGGGGTATGGGTTAGGGGTTAGGGTTAGGGGTTAGGGGTATGGGTTAGGTGTTAGGGGTATGGGTTAGGGGTTAGGTGTTAGGGGTATGGGTTAGGTGTTAGGGGTATGGGTTAGGGGTTAGGGGTTAGGTGTTAGGGGTATGGGTTAGGTGTTAGGGGTATGGTATAGGGGTTAGGTGTTAGGGGTATGGGTTAGGGGTTAGGGTTAGAGGTTAGGGGTATGGGTTAGGTGTTAGGGGTATGGGTTAGGGGTTAGGGGTATGGGATAGGGGTATGGGTTAGGGTTTAGGGTTAGGGGTTAGGGGTTAGGGTTAGGTGTTAGGGGTATGGGTTAGGGGTTAGGGGTATGGGATAGGGGTATGGGTTAGGTGTTAGGGGTATGGGTTAGGGGTTAGGGGTATGGGATAGGGGTATGGGTTAGGGGTTAGGGTTAGGGGTTAGGGGTATGGGTTAGGTGTTAGGGGTATGGGTTAGGGGTTAGGGGTTAGGTGTTAGGTGTTAGGGGTATGGGTTAGGGGTTAGGGGTTAGGAGTTAGGGTTAGGAGTTAGGTGTTAGGGGTATGGGTTAGGGGTTAGGGGTTAGGGGTTAGGGGTATGGGTTAGGTGTTAGGGGTATGGGATAGGGGTTAGGGGTTAGGGGTTAGGGGTTAGGGGTTAGGGGTATGGGTTAGGGTTTAGGTGTTAGGGTTAGGGGTTAGGGGTTAGGGGTTAGGGGTTAGGGGTATGGGATAGGGGTTAGGGGTTAGGGGTTAGGAGTTAGGTGTTAGGGGTATGGGTTAGGGGTTAGGGGTTAGGGGTTAGGGTTAGGAGTTAGGTGTTAGGGGTATGGGTTAGGGGTTAGGGTTAGGAGTTAGGGGTTAGGGGTTAGGGTTAGGAGTTAGGGGTTAGGGGTTAGGGGTTAGGGTTAGGGGTTAGGGTTAGGGGTTAGGGTTAGGGGTTAGGGGTTAGGGGTATGGGTTAGGGGTTAGGGGTTAGGGGTTAGGTGTTAGGTGTTAGGGGTATGGGTTAGGAGTTAGGGTTAGGAGTTAGGTGTTAGGGGTATGGGTTAGGGGTTAGGGGTTAGGGGTTAGGGGTATGGGTTAGGTGTTAGGGGTATGGGATAGGGGTTAGGGGTTAGGGGTTAGGGGTTAGGGGTATGGGTTAGGAGTTAGGTGTTAGGGGAATGGGTTAGGGGTTAGGGGTTAGGGGTTAGGGGTATGGGATAGGTGTTAGGGGTTAGGGGTTAGGGGTATGGGTTAGGGGTTAGGGGTTAGGGGTTAGGGTTAGGAGTTAGGTGTTAGGGGTATGGGTTAGGGGTTAGGGGTTAGGGTTAGGAGTTAGGTGTTAGGGGTATGGGTTAGGGGTTAGGGTTAGGAGTTAGGGGTTAGGGGTTAGGGTTAGGAGTTAGGTGTTAGGGGTTAGGGGTTAGGGTTAGGGGTTAGGGTTCGGGGTTAGGGTTAGGGGTTAGGTGTTAGGTGTTAGGTGTTAGGGGTTAGGGGTATGGGTTAGGGTTAGGGGTTAGGGGTTAGGGGTATGGGTGTTAGGGTTAGGGGTTAGGGTTAGGGGTTAGGGGATAGGGGTTAGGGGTATGGGATAGGGGTTAGGGTTAGGGGTTAGGGGATAGGGGTTAGGGGTATGGGTTAGGGGTTAGGGTTAGGGGATAGGGGTTAGGGTTAGGGGTTAGGGGTTAGGGGTATGGGTTAGGTGTTAGGGGGTAGGGGTTAGGGTTAGGGGTTAGGGGGTAGGGGTTAGGGTTAGGGGTTAGGGGATAGGGGTTAGGGGTATGGGTTAGGGGTTAGGGGTTAGGGTTAGGTGTTAGGGGTATGGGTTAGGGTATGGGATAGGTGTTAGGGGGTAGGGGATAGGGGTTAGAGGGTAGGGGTTAGGGGTTAGGGGTTAGGGGTTAGGGTGTATTGTGACACAAACTCTCTATTTACTAATTGTTTAAACTGTAACTGTAATGTAACATCAAAATGTGGAAAAAAGGGTGTGAATACTTTCTGAAGGCCCTGTACACACTGAGTAAACAAAACATCCCAGGACATTGACTGACCAGGGGAATCCAGGTGAAAAGATATGATCCCTTTAATGATGTCGGCTTTTAAATCAACTTCAAATCAGTGCAGATGAAGGAAAGGAGACAGGTTAAAGAAGGACTGTTAAGCCCTGAGACATGGATTGTGTATGTGTGCCATTCAGAGGGGGGAATAGGCAAGACAAAATATTGAAGAGCCTTTAAAAAAAAAAACTGGGTAATTTCACGATCAACAGTTTCCTGTGTGCATCAAGAATGGTCCACCACCTAAAAGGACATCCAGCCAATGACAGGCCAGCGGTGGAAAACAGTTTATTGATGAAAGAGGACAAAGGAAGCTGACACGACTTGTGCAGAGCAACAGACCGGTTACAGTTAGTCAAACTGACAGTCCAGTACAACATTGCTGCCCAAAGACCCATAAAAGAATGCACAACTTATCCTACCTTGACACGAATGGAAAATAGGTAACCGACGACCTTACAGAGGTCCACTTCTTTCAGGAACAAAAAAAAAGAAAAGAACCTGCAGTTGTAGTGGAATAAGGAACAAAAAACAAAATGGACACTGGATCATTTGAATAACATTGCCTGGTCTGATGAATCCCAGTTCCTGCTGTTTCACACTGATGGGAGGACTAGGGTATGGAGAAAAGCACATAAGTACATGCCTCCATCATGCTGCGTGTCGACGTTGCAGGCTGGTGGTGGTGCGATGGTGTGGGGCGTGTTTTCATGGCACACATTAGAACCCTTGATAAAAGTGGAGCAATGCTTGAATGTCACAGGACATCTGAACCTCATTGTCAAGCAGGTGCATCCCTTCACGGCAGCAGTGTATCCATCTGCAAATAGATGTTTAATGCCCCGTGCCACAAGGCTAAGATTATCCAGGAACGGTTCCACAGACATGACAGTGAATTCACTACTGCAGTGGCCTGCCCAGTCACCAGATCTCAATCACATTGAGCATCTGAGGGATGAGATGGAACGAGCTATTCAGAGTAGAGATCCACTACCAGTCAACCAGACACAACTGTGGGACGCATTGGAGTAAACATGGACCACCATCCCTGTGGAAAGCTTTTCAACACCTTGTAGAGTCCATACCTCGACAAATGAAGGCTGTTCTGAGGGCAAAAGGGGGTGCAACTGTATATTAGGAAGGTCCTCCGAATGTTCTGTACATTCAGTGTATGTTGTTTTCTAGAGTACACAAAAACTAGGCTTTACAAATATCTGGGCATTTGGATAAGTGATAAACTGTCTTTTAAAAAGCATACTGATGAGTTAGTTCTAAGAAGCTGAGAATTTTTTTTTACGACTTCTACAGAAATAGGTCACGCCTCTCACTAAATGGTAGAATGAAGCTGCCATTTCATTAACTGTTCCTTATGTTGGAAAAGGCTATACAGGAGCTATGTTCTGGGTCAATTTGACCCGTACAGTAAGTTCACTAAGATCCTCACGGTTAGCATATCCTTAAGGTCCTCACGGTTAGCATATTCTTATGATCCTCACGGTTAGCAAATCCTTATGATCCTCACGGTTAGCATATCCTTAAGGTCCTCACGGTTAGCATATTCTTATGATCCTCACGGTTAGCATATCCTGAAGATCCTCACGGTTAGCATATCCTTATGATCCTCACGGTTAGCATATCCTTAAGATCCTCACGGTTAGCATATCCTTATGATCCTCACGGTTAGCATATCCTTATGATCCTCACGGTTAGCATATCCTTAAGATCCTCACGGTTAGCATATCCTTAAGGTCCTCACGGTTAGCATATCCTTAAGGTCCTCATGGTTAGCATATCCTTATGATCCTCACGGTTAGCATATCATTACGTTCCTCACAGTTAGCATATCCTTAAGGTCCTCACGGTTAGCATATCCTTACCTAACACAAACATCAAGGTTAAAGGTCAAATTGCATTGAAATTGCTTAGCGTCCGAGTATCGTAGGGAAATCAAACATAACATTACATCCCCATAGTAGTACCAGTTACATTACATCCCCATAGTAGTACCAGTTACCATACCCCTACATTACATCCCCATAGCAGTACCAGTTACATTACATCCCCATAGCAGTACCAGTTACCATACCCCTACATTACATCCCCATAGCAGTACCAGTTACATTACATCCCCATAGCAGTACCAGTTACATTACATCCCCATAGCAGTACCAGTTACCATACCCCTTCATTACATCCCCATAGCAGTACCAGTTACATTACATCCCCATAGCAGTACCAGTTACCATACCCCTTCATTACATCCCCATAGCAGTACCAGTTGACAGTGAATTCACTACTGCAGTGGCCTGCCCAGTCACCAGATCTCAATCACATTGAGCATCTGAGGGATGAGATGGAACGAGCTATTCAGAGTAGAGATCCACTACCAGTCAACCAGACACAACTGTGGGACGCATTGGAGTAAACATGGACCACCATCCCTGTGGAAAGCTTTTCAACACCTTGTAGAGTCCATACCTCGACAAATGAAGGCTGTTCTGAGGGCAAAAGGGGGTGCAACTGTATATTAGGAAGGTCCTCCGAATGTTCTGTACATTCAGTGTATGTTGTTTTCTAGAGTACACAAAAACTAGGCTTTACAAATATCTGGGCATTTGGATAAGTGATAAACTGTCTTTTAAAAAGCATACTGATGAGTTAGTTCTAAGAAGCTGAGAATTTTTTTTTACGACTTCTACAGAAATAGGTCACGCCTCTCACTAAATGGTAGAATGAAGCTGCCATTTCATTAACTGTTCCTTATGTTGGAAAAGGCTATACAGGAGCTATGTTCTGGGTCAATTTGACCCGTACAGTAAGTTCACTAAGATCCTCACGGTTAGCATATCCTTAAGGTCCTCACGGTTAGCATATTCTTATGATCCTCACGGTTAGCAAATCCTTATGATCCTCACGGTTAGCATATCCTTAAGGTCCTCACGGTTAGCATATTCTTATGATCCTCACGGTTAGCATATCCTGAAGATCCTCACGGTTAGCATATCCTTATGATCCTCACGGTTAGCATATCCTTAAGATCCTCACGGTTAGCATATCCTTATGATCCTCACGGTTAGCATATCCTTATGATCCTCACGGTTAGCATATCCTTAAGATCCTCACGGTTAGCATATCCTTAAGGTCCTCACGGTTAGCATATCCTTAAGGTCCTCATGGTTAGCATATCCTTATGATCCTCACGGTTAGCATATCATTACGTTCCTCACAGTTAGCATATCCTTAAGGTCCTCACGGTTAGCATATCCTTACCTAACACAAACATCAAGGTTAAAGGTCAAATTGCATTGAAATTGCTTAGCGTCCGAGTATCGTAGGGAAATCAAACATAACATTACATCCCCATAGTAGTACCAGTTACATTACATCCCCATAGTAGTACCAGTTACATTACATCCCCATAGCAGTACCAGTTACATTACATCCCCATAGCAGTACCAGTTACATTACATCCCCATAGCAGTACCAGTTACCATACCCCTACATTACATCCCCATAGTAGTACCAGTTACATTACATCCCCATAGCAGTACCAGTTACCATACCCCTTCATTACATCCCCATAGCAGTACCAGTTACATTACATCCCCATAGCAGTACCAGTTACATTACATCCCCATAGCAGTACCAGTTAACATACCCCTTCATTACATCCCCATAGCAGTACCAGTTACATTACATCCCCATAGCAGTACCAGTTACCATACCCCTTCATTACATCCCCATAGCAGTACCAGTTACCATACCCCTTCATTACATCCCCATAGCAGTACCAGTTACCATACCCCTTCATTACATCCCCATAGTAGTACCAGTTACCATACCCCTTCATTACAACCCCATAGCAGTACCAGTTACATTACATCCCCATAGTTGTACCAGTTACCATACCCCTTCATTACAACCCCATAGCAGTACCAGTTACATTACATCCCCATAGCAGTACCAGTTACCATACCCCTTCATTACATCCCCATAGTAGTACCAGTTACCATACCCCTTCATTACATCCCCATAGCAGTACCTGTTACATTACATCACCATAGCAGTACCAGTTACCATACCCCTTCATTACATCCCCATAGCAGTACCAGTTACATTACATCCCCATAGCAGTACCAGTTACCATACCCCTTCATTACATCCCCATAGCAGTACCAGTTACCATACCCCTTCATTACATCCCCATAGCAGTACCAGTTACATTACATCACCATAGCAGTACCAGTTACCATACCCCTTCATTACATCCCCATAGCAGTACCAGTTACCATACCCCTTCATTACATCCCCATAGCAGTACCTGTTACATTACATCACCATAGCAGTACCAGTTACCATACCCCTTCATTACATCCCCATAGCAGTACCAGTTACATTACATCCCCATAGCAGTACCAGTTACCATACCCCTTCATTACATCCCCATAGCAGTACCAGTTACCATACCCCTTCATTACATCCCCATAGCAGTACCAGTTACATTACATCACCATAGCAGTACCAGTTACCATACCCCTTCATTACATCCCCATAGCAGTACCAGTTACATTACATCCCCATAGCAGTACCAGTTACCATACCCCTTCATTACATCCCCATAGCAGTACCAGTTACATTACATCCCCATAGCAGTACCAGTTACCATACCCCTTCATTACATCCCCATAGCAGTACCAGTTACCATACCCCTTCATTACATCCCCATAGCAGTACCAGTTACATTACATCACCATAGCAGTACCAGTTACCATACCCCTTCATTACATCCCCATAGCAGTACCAGTTACATTACATCCCCATAGTAGTACCAGTTACCATACCCCTTCATTACATCCCCATAGCAGTACCAGTTACATTACATCCCCATAGTAGTACCAGTTACATTACATCCCCATAGCAGTACCAGTTACATTACATCCCCATAGTAGTACCAGTTACCATACCCCTACATTACATCCCCATAGCAGTACCAGTTACGTTACATCCCCATAGTAGTACCAGTTATATTACATCCCCATAGCAGTACCAGTTACATTACATCCCCATAGTAGTACCAGTTACCATACCCCTACATTACATCCCCATAGCAGTACCAGTTACCATACCCCTACATTACATCCCCATAGCAGTACCAGTTACCATACCCCTTCATTACATCCCCATAGCAGTACCAGTTACCATACCCCTTCATTACATCCCCATAGTAGTACCAGTTACCATACCCCTACATTACATCCCCATAGCAGTACCAGTTACCATACCCCTTCATTACATCCCCATAGCAGTACCAGTTACCATACCCCTTCATTACATCCCCATAGCAGTGCCAGTTACCATACCCCTACATTACATCCCCATAGTAGTACCAGTTACCATACCCCTTCATTACATCCCCATAGCAGTACCAGTTACCATACCCCTTCATTACATCCCCATAGTAGTACCAGTTACCATACCCCTACATTACATCCCCATGTCAGTACCAGTTACCATACCCCTTCATTACATCCCCATAGCAGTACCAGTTACCATACCCCTTCATCACATCCCCATAGTAGTACCAGTTACCATACCCCTTCATTACATCCCCATAGCAGTACCAGTTACATTACATCCCCATAGCAGTACCAGTTACATTACATCCCCATAGCAGTACCAGTTACATTACATCCCCATAGCAGTACCAGTTACCATACCCCTTCATCACATCCCCATAGTAGTACCAGTTACCATACCCCTTCATTACATCCCCATAGCAGTACCAGTTACATTACATCCCCATAGCAGTACCAGTTACATTACATCCCCATAGCAGTACCGGTTACATTACATCCCCATAGCAGTACCAGTTACCATACCCCTACATTACATCCCCATAGCAGTACCAGTTACATTACATCCCCATAGCAGTACCAGTTACATTACATCCCCATAGCAGTACCAGTTACATTACATCCCCATAGCAGTACCAGTTACATTACATCCCCATAGCAGTACCAGTTACCATACCCCTTCATTACATCCCCATAGCAGTACCAGTTACCATACCCCTTCATTACATCCCCATAGCAGTACCAGTTACCATACCCCTTCATTACATCCCCATAGTAGTACCAGTTACCATACCCCTTCATTACAACCCCATAGCAGTACCAGTTACATTACATCCCCATAGTTGTACCAGTTACCATACCCCTTCATTACAACCCCATAGCAGTACCAGTTACATTACATCCCCATAGCAGTACCAGTTACCATACCCCTTCATTACATCCCCATAGTAGTACCAGTTACCATACCCCTTCATTACATCCCCATAGCAGTACATGTTACATTACATCACCATAGCAGTACCAGTTACCATACCCCTTCATTACATCCCCATAGCAGTACCAGTTACATTACATCCCCATAGCAGTACCAGTTACCATACCCCTTCATTACATCCCCATAGCAGTACCAGTTACCATACCCCTTCATTACATCCCCATAGCAGTACCAGTTACCATACCCCTTCATTACATCCCCATAGCAGTACCAGTTACATTACATCACCATAGCAGTACCAGTTACCATACCCCTTCATTACATCCCCATAGCAGTACCAGTTACATTACATCCCCATAGTAGTACCAGTTACCATACCCCTTCATTACATCCCCATAGCAGTACCAGTTACATTACATCCCCATAGTAGTACCAGTTACATTACATCCCCATAGCAGTACCAGTTAAATTACATCCCCATAGTAGTACCAGTTACCATACCCCTACATTACATCCCCATAGCAGTACCAGTTACGTTACATCCCCATAGTAGTACCAGTTATATTACATCCCCATAGCAGTACCAGTTACATTACATCCCCATAGTAGTACCAGTTACCATACCCCTACATTACATCCCCATAGCAGTACCAGTTACCATACCCCTACATTACATCCCCATAGCAGTACCAGTTACCATACCCCTTCATTACATCCCCATAGCAGTACCAGTTACCATACCCCTTCATTACATCCCCATAGCAGTACCAGTTACCATACCCCTACATTACATCCCCATAGCAGTACCAGTTACCATACCCCTACATTACATCCCCATAGCAGTACCAGTTACCATACCCCTTCATTACATCCCCATAGCAGTACCAGTTACCATACCCCTTCATTACATCCCCATAGCAGTACCAGTTACCATACCCCTACATTACATCCCCATAGCAGTACCAGTTACCATACCCCTTCATTACATCCCCATAGCAGTACCAGATACCATACCCCTTCATTACATCCCCATAGCAGTACCAGTTACCATACCCCTACATTACATCCCCATAGTAGTACCAGTTACCATACCCCTTCATTACATCCCCATAGCAGTACCAGTTACCATACCCCTTCATTACATCCCCATAGTAGTACCAGTTACCATACCCCTACATTACATCCCCATGTCAGTACCAGTTACCATACCCCTTCATTACATCCCCATAGCAGTACCAGTTACCATACCCCTTCATCACATCCCCATAGTAGTACCAGTTACCATACCCCTTCATTACATCCCCATAGCAGTACCAGTTACATTACATCCCCATAGCAGTACCAGTTACATTACATCCCCATAGCAGTACCAGTTACATTACATCCCCATAGCAGTACCAGTTACCATACCCCTTCATCACATCCCCATAGTAGTACCAGTTACCATACCCCTTCATTACATCCCCATAGCAGTACCAGTTACATTACATCCCCATAGCAGTACCAGTTACATTACATCCCCATAGCAGTACCAGTTACATTACATCCCCATAGCAGTACCAGTTACCATACCCCTACATTACATCCCCATAGCAGTACCAGTTACCATACCCCTACATTACATCCCCATAGCAGTACCAGTTACCATACCCCTTCATTACATCCCTATAGTAGTACCAGTTACCATACCCCTTCATTACATCCCCATAGCAGTACCAGTTACCATACCCCTACATTACATCCCCATAGTAGTACCAGTTACCATACCCCTTCATTACATCCCCATAGCAGTACCAGTTACATTACATCCCCATAGCAGTACCAGTTACCATACCCCTTCATTACATCCCCATAGCAGTACCAGTTACCATACCCCTACATTACATCCCCATAGCAGTACCAGTTACCATACCCCTTCATTACATCCCCATAGCAGTACCAGTTACATTACATCACCATAGCAGTACCAGTTACCATACCCCTTCATTACATCCCCATAGCAGTACCAGTTACCATACCCCTTCATTACATCCCCATAGCAGTACCTGTTACATTACATCACCATAGCAGTACCAGTTACCATACCCCTTCATTACATCCCCATAGCAGTACCAGTTACATTACATCCCCATAGCAGTACCAGTTACCATACCCCTTCATTACATCCCCATAGCAGTACCAGTTACCATACCCCTTCATTACATCCCCATAGCAGTACCAGTTACATTACATCACCATAGCAGTACCAGTTACCATACCCCTTCATTACATCCCCATAGCAGTACCAGTTACATTACATCCCCATAGCAGTACCAGTTACCATACCCCTTCATTACATCCCCATAGCAGTACCAGTTACATTACATCCCCATAGCAGTACCAGTTACCATACCCCTTCATTACATCCCCATAGCAGTACCAGTTACCATACCCCTTCATTACATCCCCATAGCAGTACCAGTTACATTACATCACCATAGCAGTACCAGTTACCATACCCCTTCATTACATCCCCATAGCAGTACCAGTTACATTACATCCCCATAGTAGTACCAGTTACCATACCCCTTCATTACATCCCCATAGCAGTACCAGTTACATTACATCCCCATAGTAGTACCAGTTACATTACATCCCCATAGCAGTACCAGTTACATTACATCCCCATAGTAGTACCAGTTACCATACCCCTACATTACATCCCCATAGCAGTACCAGTTACGTTACATCCCCATAGTAGTACCAGTTATATTACATCCCCATAGCAGTACCAGTTACATTACATCCCCATAGTAGTACCAGTTACCATACCCCTACATTACATCCCCATAGCAGTACCAGTTACCATACCCCTACATTACATCCCCATAGCAGTACCAGTTACCATACCCCTTCATTACATCCCCATAGCAGTACCAGTTACCATACCCCTTCATTACATCCCCATAGTAGTACCAGTTACCATACCCCTACATTACATCCCCATAGCAGTACCAGTTACCATACCCCTTCATTACATCCCCATAGCAGTACCAGTTACCATACCCCTTCATTACATCCCCATAGCAGTGCCAGTTACCATACCCCTACATTACATCCCCATAGTAGTACCAGTTACCATACCCCTTCATTACATCCCCATAGCAGTACCAGTTACCATACCCCTTCATTACATCCCCATAGTAGTACCAGTTACCATACCCCTACATTACATCCCCATGTCAGTACCAGTTACCATACCCCTTCATTACATCCCCATAGCAGTACCAGTTACCATACCCCTTCATCACATCCCCATAGTAGTACCAGTTACCATACCCCTTCATTACATCCCCATAGCAGTACCAGTTACATTACATCCCCATAGCAGTACCAGTTACATTACATCCCCATAGCAGTACCAGTTACATTACATCCCCATAGCAGTACCAGTTACCATACCCCTTCATCACATCCCCATAGTAGTACCAGTTACCATACCCCTTCATTACATCCCCATAGCAGTACCAGTTACATTACATCCCCATAGCAGTACCAGTTACATTACATCCCCATAGCAGTACCGGTTACATTACATCCCCATAGCAGTACCAGTTACCATACCCCTACATTACATCCCCATAGCAGTACCAGTTACATTACATCCCCATAGCAGTACCAGTTACATTACATCCCCATAGCAGTACCAGTTACATTACATCCCCATAGCAGTACCAGTTACATTACATCCCCATAGCAGTACCAGTTACCATACCCCTTCATTACATCCCCATAGCAGTACCAGTTACCATACCCCTTCATTACATCCCCATAGCAGTACCAGTTACCATACCCCTTCATTACATCCCCATAGTAGTACCAGTTACCATACCCCTTCATTACAACCCCATAGCAGTACCAGTTACATTACATCCCCATAGTTGTACCAGTTACCATACCCCTTCATTACAACCCCATAGCAGTACCAGTTACATTACATCCCCATAGCAGTACCAGTTACCATACCCCTTCATTACATCCCCATAGTAGTACCAGTTACCATACCCCTTCATTACATCCCCATAGCAGTACATGTTACATTACATCACCATAGCAGTACCAGTTACCATACCCCTTCATTACATCCCCATAGCAGTACCAGTTACATTACATCCCCATAGCAGTACCAGTTACCATACCCCTTCATTACATCCCCATAGCAGTACCAGTTACCATACCCCTTCATTACATCCCCATAGCAGTACCAGTTACCATACCCCTTCATTACATCCCCATAGCAGTACCAGTTACATTACATCACCATAGCAGTACCAGTTACCATACCCCTTCATTACATCCCCATAGCAGTACCAGTTACATTACATCCCCATAGTAGTACCAGTTACCATACCCCTTCATTACATCCCCATAGCAGTACCAGTTACATTACATCCCCATAGTAGTACCAGTTACATTACATCCCCATAGCAGTACCAGTTAAATTACATCCCCATAGTAGTACCAGTTACCATACCCCTACATTACATCCCCATAGCAGTACCAGTTACGTTACATCCCCATAGTAGTACCAGTTATATTACATCCCCATAGCAGTACCAGTTACATTACATCCCCATAGTAGTACCAGTTACCATACCCCTACATTACATCCCCATAGCAGTACCAGTTACCATACCCCTACATTACATCCCCATAGCAGTACCAGTTACCATACCCCTTCATTACATCCCCATAGCAGTACCAGTTACCATACCCCTTCATTACATCCCCATAGCAGTACCAGTTACCATACCCCTACATTACATCCCCATAGCAGTACCAGTTACCATACCCCTACATTACATCCCCATAGCAGTACCAGTTACCATACCCCTTCATTACATCCCCATAGCAGTACCAGTTACCATACCCCTTCATTACATCCCCATAGCAGTACCAGTTACCATACCCCTACATTACATCCCCATAGCAGTACCAGTTACCATACCCCTTCATTACATCCCCATAGCAGTACCAGATACCATACCCCTTCATTACATCCCCATAGCAGTACCAGTTACCATACCCCTACATTACATCCCCATAGTAGTACCAGTTACCATACCCCTTCATTACATCCCCATAGCAGTACCAGTTACCATACCCCTTCATTACATCCCCATAGTAGTACCAGTTACCATACCCCTACATTACATCCCCATGTCAGTACCAGTTACCATACCCCTTCATTACATCCCCATAGCAGTACCAGTTACCATACCCCTTCATCACATCCCCATAGTAGTACCAGTTACCATACCCCTTCATTACATCCCCATAGCAGTACCAGTTACATTACATCCCCATAGCAGTACCAGTTACATTACATCCCCATAGCAGTACCAGTTACATTACATCCCCATAGCAGTACCAGTTACCATACCCCTTCATCACATCCCCATAGTAGTACCAGTTACCATACCCCTTCATTACATCCCCAAAGCAGTACCAGTTACATTACATCCCCATAGCAGTACCAGTTACATTACATCCCCATAGCAGTACCAGTTACATTACATCCCCATAGCAGTACCAGTTACCATACCCCTACATTACATCCCCATAGCAGTACCAGTTACCATACCCCTACATTACATCCCCATAGCAGTACCAGTTACCATACCCCTTCATTACATCCCTATAGTAGTACCAGTTACCATACCCCTTCATTACATCCCCATAGCAGTACCAGTTACCATACCCCTACATTACATCCCCATAGTAGTACCAGTTACCATACCCCTTCATTACATCCCCATAGCAGTACCAGTTACATTACATCCCCATAGCAGTACCAGTTACCATACCCCTTCATCACATCCCCATAGTAGTACCAGTTACCATACCCCTTCATTACATCCCCATAGCAGTACCAGTTACATTACATCCCCATAGCAGTACCAGTTACATTACATCCCCATAGCAGTACCAGTTACATTACATCCCCATAGCAGTACCAGTTACCATACCCCTACATTACATCCCCATAGCAGTACCAGTTACCATACCCCTACATTACATCCCCATAGTAGTACCAGTTACCATACCCCTACATTACATCCCCATAGTAGTACCAGTTACCATGCCCCTACATTACATCCCCATAGTAGTACCAGTTACCATACCCCTACATTACATCCCCATAGCAGTACCAGTTACCATACCCCTTCATTACATCCCTATAGTAGTACCAGTTACCATACCCCTACATTACATCCCCATAGCAGTACCAGTTACCATACCCCTACATTACATCCCCATAGTAGTACCAGTTACCATACCCCTACATTACATCCCCATAGTAGTACCAGTTACCATGCCCCTACATTACATCCCCATAGTAGTACCAGTTACCATACCACTACATTACATCCCCATAGTAGTACCAGTTACCATACCCCTACATTACATCCCCATAGCAGTACCAGTTACCATACCCCTACATTACATCCCCATAGTAGTACCAGTTACCATGCCCCTACATTACATCCCCATAGCAGTACCAGTTACATTACATCCCCATAGCAGTACCAGTTACCATGCCCCTTCATTACATCCCCATAGTAGTACCAGTTACATTACATCCCCATAGCAGTACCAGTTACCATACCCCTTCATTACATCCCCATAGCAGTACCAGTTACCATACCCCTTCATTACATCCCCATAGCAGTACCAGTTACCATACCCCTACATTACATCCCCATAGCAGTACCAGTTACCATGCCCCTACATTACATCCCCATAGTAGTACCAGTTACCATACCCCTACATTACATCCCCATAGCAGTACCAGTTACATTACATCCCCATAGCAGTACCAGTTACCATACCCCTTCATTACATCCCCATAGCAGTACCAGTTACCATACACCTTCATTACATCCCCATAGCAGTACCAGTTACCATACCCCTTCATTACATCCCCATAGCAGTACCAGTTACCATGCTCCTTCATTACATCCCCATAGCAGTACCAGTTACCATGCCCCTTCATTACATCCCCATAGCAGTACCAGTTACCATACCCCTTCATTACATCCCCATAGCAGTACCAGTTACCATGCCCCTTCATTACATCCCCATAGTAGTACCAGTTACCATACCCCTACATTACATCCCCATAGCAGTACCAGTTACCATACCCCTTCATTACATCCCCATAGCAGTACCAGTTACCATGCCCCTTCATTACATCCCCATAGCAGTACCAGTTACCATACCCCTTCATTACATCCCCATAGTAGTACCAGTTACATTACATCCCCATAGCAGTACCAGTTACCATGCCCCTTCATTACATCACAATAGCAGTACCAGTTACCATACCCCTTCATTACATCCCCATAGTAGTACCAGTTACATTACATCCCCATAGCAGTACCAGTTACCATACCCCTTCATTACATCCCCATAGCAGTACCAGTTACATTACATCCCCATAGCAGTACCAGTTACCATACCCCTTCATTACATCCCCATAGCAGTACCAGTTACCATACCCCTTCATTACATCCCCATAGCAGTACCAGTTACCATACCCCTTCATTACATCCCCATAGCAGTACCAGTTACATTACATCACCATAGCAGTACCAGTTACCATACCCCTTCATTACATCCCCATAGCAGTACCAGTTACATTACATCCCCATAGTAGTACCAGTTACCATACCCCTTCATTACATCCCCATAGCAGTACCAGTTACATTACATCCCCATAGTAGTACCAGTTACATTACATCCCCATAGCAGTACCAGTTAAATTACATCCCCATAGTAGTACCAGTTACCATACCCCTACATTACATCCCCATAGCAGTACCAGTTACGTTACATCCCCATAGTAGTACCAGTTATATTACATCCACATAGCAGTACCAGTTACATTACATCCCCATAGTAGTACCAGTTACCATACCCCTACATTACATCCCCATAGCAGTACCAGTTACCATACCCCTACATTACATCCCCATAGCAGTACCAGTTACCATACCCCTTCATTACATCCCCATAGCAGTACCAGTTACCATACCCCTTCATTACATCCCCATAGCAGTACCAGTTACCATACCCCTACATTACATCCCCATAGCAGTACCAGTTACCATACCCCTACATTACATCCCCATAGCAGTACCAGTTACCATACCCCTTCATTACATCCCCATAGCAGTACCAGTTACCATACCCCTTCATTACATCCCCATAGCAGTACCAGTTACCATACCCCTACATTACATCCCCATAGCAGTACCAGTTACCATACCCCTTCATTACATCCCCATAGCAGTACCAGTTACCATACCCCTTCATTACATCCCCATAGCAGTACCAGTTACCATACCCCTACATTACATCCCCATAGTAGTACCAGTTACCATACCCCTTCATTACATCCCCATAGCAGTACCAGTTACCATACCCCTTCATTACATCCCCATAGTAGTACCAGTTACCATACCCCTACATTACATCCCCATGTCAGTACCAGTTACCATACCCCTTCATTACATCCCCATAGCAGTACCAGTTACCATACCCCTTCATCACATCCCCATAGTAGTACCAGTTACCATACCCCTTCATTACATCCCCATAGCAGTACCAGTTACATTACATCCCCATAGCAGTACCAGTTACATTACATCCCCATAGCAGTACCAGTTACATTACATCCCCATAGCAGTACCAGTTACCATACCCCTTCATCACATCCCCATAGTAGTACCAGTTACCATACCCCTTCATTACATCCCCATAGCAGTACCAGTTACATTACATCCCCATAGCAGTACCAGTTACATTACATCCCCATAGCAGTACCAGTTACATTACATCCCCATAGCAGTACCAGTTACCATACCCCTACATTACATCCCCATAGCAGTACCAGTTACCATACCCCTACATTACATCCCCATAGCAGTACCAGTTACCATACCCCTTCATTACATCCCTATAGTAGTACCAGTTACCATACCCCTTCATTACATCCCCATAGCAGTACCAGTTACCATACCCCTACATTACATCCCCATAGTAGTACCAGTTACCATACCCCTTCATTACATCCCCATAGCAGTACCAGTTACATTACATCCCCATAGCAGTACCAGTTACCATACCCCTTCATCACATCCCCATAGTAGTACCAGTTACCATACCCCTTCATTACATCCCCATAGCAGTACCAGTTACATTACATCCCCATAGCAGTACCAGTTACATTACATCCCCATAGCAGTACCAGTTACATTACATCCCCATAGCAGTACCAGTTACCATACCCCTACATTACATCCCCATAGCAGTACCAGTTACCATACCCCTACATTACATCCCCATAGTAGTACCAGTTACCATACCCCTACATTACATCCCCATAGTAGTACCAGTTACCATGCCCCTACATTACATCCCCATAGTAGTACCAGTTACCATACCCCTACATTACATCCCCATAGCAGTACCAGTTACCATACCCCTTCATTACATCCCTATAGTAGTACCAGTTACCATACCCCTACATTACATCCCCATAGCAGTACCAGTTACCATACCCCTACATTACATCCCCATAGTAGTACCAGTTACCATACCCCTACATTACATCCCCATAGTAGTACCAGTTACCATGCCCCTACATTACATCCCCATAGTAGTACCAGTTACCATACCACTACATTACATCCCCATAGTAGTACCAGTTACCATACCCCTACATTACATCCCCATAGCAGTACCAGTTACCATACCCCTACATTACATCCCCATAGTAGTACCAGTTACCATGCCCCTACATTACATCCCCATAGCAGTACCAGTTACATTACATCCCCATAGCAGTACCAGTTACCATGCCCCTTCATTACATCCCCATAGTAGTACCAGTTACATTACATCCCCATAGCAGTACCAGTTACCATACCCCTTCATTACATCCCCATAGCAGTACCAGTTACCATACCCCTTCATTACATCCCCATAGCAGTACCAGTTACCATACCCCTACATTACATCCCCATAGCAGTACCAGTTACCATGCCCCTACATTACATCCCCATAGTGGTACCAGTTACCATACCCCTACATTACATCCCCATAGCAGTACCAGTTACATTACATCCCCATAGCAGTACCAGTTACCATACCCCTTCATTACATCCCCATAGCAGTACCAGTTACCATACACCTTCATTACATCCCCATAGCAGTACCAGTTACCATACCCCTTCATTACATCCCCATAGCAGTACCAGTTACCATGCTCCTTCATTACATCCCCATAGCAGTACCAGTTACCATGCCCCTTCATTACATCCCCATAGCAGTACCAGTTACCATACCCCTTCATTACATCCCCATAGCAGTACCAGTTACCATGCCCCTTCATTACATCCCCATAGTAGTACCAGTTACCATACCCCTACATTACATCCCCATAGCAGTACCAGTTACCATACCCCTTCATTACATCCCCATAGCAGTACCAGTTACCATGCCCCTTCATTACATCCCCATAGCAGTACCAGTTACCATACCCCTTCATTACATCCCCATAGTAGTACCAGTTACATTACATCCCCATAGCAGTACCAGTTACCATGCCCCTTCATTACATCCCCATAGCAGTACCAGTTACCATACCCCTTCATTACATCCCCATAGTAGTACCAGTTACATTACATCCCCATAGCAGTACCAGTTACCATGCCCCTTCATTACATCCCCATAGCAGTACCAGTTACCATACCCCTTCATTACATCCCCATAGCAGTACCAGTTACATTACATCCCCATAGCAGTACCAGTTACCATACCCCTTCATTACATCCCCATAGCAGTACCAGTTACCATACCCCTTCATTACATCCCCATAGCAGTACCAGTTACCATACCCCTTCATTACATCCCCATAGCAGTACCAGTTACATTACATCACCATAGCAGTACCAGTTACCATACCCCTTCATTACATCCCCATAGCAGTACCAGTTACATTACAACCCCATAGTAGTACCAGTTACCATACCCCTTCATTACATCCCCATAGCAGTACCAGTTACATTACATCCCCATAGTAGTACCAGTTACATTACATCCCCATAGCAGTACCAGTTACATTACATCCCCATAGTAGTACCAGTTACCATACCCCTACATTACATCCCCATAGCAGTACCAGTTACATTACATCCCCATAGTAGTACCAGTTACATTACATCCCCATAGCAGTACCAGTTACATTACATCCCCATAGTAGTACCAGTTACCATACCCCTACATTACATCCCCATAGCAGTACCAGTTACCATACCCCTACATTACATCCCCATAGCAGTACCAGTTACCATACCCCTTCATTACATCCCCATAGCAGTACCAGTTACCATACCCCTTCATTACATCCCCATAGCAGTACCAGTTACCATACCCCTACATTACATCCCCATAGCAGTACCAGTTACCATACCCCTTCATTACATCCCCATAGCAGTACCAGTTACCATACCCCTTCATTACATCCCCATAGCAGTACCAGTTACCATACCCCTACATTACATCCCCATAGCAGTACCAGTTACCATACCCCTTCATTACATCCCCATAGCAGTACCAGTTACCATACCCCTTCATTACATCCCCATTGTAGTACCAGTTACCATACCCCTTCATTACATCCCCATAGCAGTACCAGTTACCATACCCCTACATTACATCCCCATAGCAGTACCAGTTACCATACCCCTACATTACATCCCCATAGCAGTACCAGTTACCATACCCCTTCATTACATCCCCATAGTAGTACCAGTTACCATACCCCTTCATTACATCCCCATAGCAGTACCAGTTACCATACCCCTACATTACATCCCCATAGTAGTACCAGTTACCATACCCCTTCATTACATCCCCATAGCAGTACCAGTTACCATACCCCTTCATTACATCCCCATAGTAGTACCAGTTACCATACCCCTACATTACATCCCCATGTCAGTACCAGTTACCATACCCCTTCATTACATCCCCATAGCAGTACCAGTTACATTACATCCCCATAGCAGTACCAGTTACATTACATCCCCATAGCAGTACCAGTTACATTACATCCCCATAGCAGTACCAGTTACCATACCCCTACATTACATCCCCATAGCAGTACCAGTTACCATACCCCTACATTACATCCCCATAGCAGTACCAGTTACCATACCCCTTCATTACATCCACATAGCAGTACCAGTTACCATACCCCTACATTACATCCCCATAGTAGTACCAGTTACCATACCCCTTCATTACATCCCCATAGCAGTACCAGTTACATTACATCCCCATAGCAGTACCAGTTACCATACCCCTTCATCACATCCCCATAGTAGTACCAGTTACCATACCCCTTCATTACATCCCCATAGCAGTACCAGTTACATTACATCCCCATAGCAGTACCAGTTACATTACATCCCCATAGCAGTACCAGTTACATTACATCCCCATAGCAGTACCAGTTACCATACCCCTACATTACATCCCCATAGCAGTACCAGTTACCATACCCCTTCATTACATCCCCATAGCAGTACCAGTTACCATACCCCTTCATTACATCCCCATAGCAGTACCAGTTACCATACCCCTACATTACATCCCCATAGCAGTACCAGTTACCATACCCCTTCATTACATCCCTATAGTAGTACCAGTTACCATACCCCTTCATTACATCCCCATAGCAGTACCAGTTACCATACCCCTACATTACATCCCCATAGCAGTACCAGTTACCATACCCCTTCATTACATCCCTATAGTAGTACCAGTTACCATACCCCTACATTACATCCCCATAGCAGTACCAGTTACCATACCCCTACATTACATCCCCATAGTAGTACCAGTTACCATACCCCTACATTACATCCCCATAGTAGTACCAGTTACCATACCCCTACATTACATCCCCATAGCAGTACCAGTTACCATACCCCTACATTACATCCCCATAGTAGTACCAGTTACCATACCCCTACATTACATCCCCATAGTAGTACCAGTTACCATGCCCCTACATTACATCCCCATAGTAGTACCAGTTACCATACCCCTACATTACATCCCCATAGCAGTACCAGTTACCATACCCCTTCATTACATCCCTATAGTAGTACCAGTTACCATACCCCTACATTACATCCCCATAGCAGTACCAGTTACCATACCCCTACATTACATCCCCATAGTAGTACCAGTTACCATACCCCTACATTACATCCCCATAGTAGTACCAGTTACCATGCCCCTACATTACATCCCCATAGTAGTACCAGTTACCATACCCCTACATTACATCCCCATAGTAGTACCAGTTACCATACCCCTACATTACATCCCCATAGCAGTACCAGTTACCATACCCCTACATTACATCCCCATAGTAGTACCAGTTACCATGCCCCTACATTACATCCCCATAGCAGTACCAGTTACATTACATCCCCATAGCAGTACCAGTTACCATGCCCCTTCATTACATCCCCATAGTAGTACCAGTTACATTACATCCCCATAGCAGTACCAGTTACCATACCCCTTCATTACATCCCCATAGCAGTACCAGTTACCATACCCCTTCATTACATCCCCATAGCAGTACCAGTTACCATACCCCTACATTACATCCCCATAGCAGTACCAGTTACCATGCCCCTACATTACATCCCCATAGTAGTACCAGTTACCATACCCCTACATTACATCCCCATAGCAGTACCAGTTACATTACATCCCCATAGCAGTACCAGTTACCATACCCCTTCATTACATCCCCATAGCAGTACCAGTTACCATACCCCTTCATTACATCCCCATAGCAGTACCAGTTACCATACCCCTTCATTACATCCCCATAGCAGTACCAGTTACCATACCCCTACATTACATCCCCATAGCAGTACCAGTTACCATACCCCTTCATTACATCCCCATAGCAGTACCAGTTACCATGCCCCTTCATTACATCCCCATAGCAGTACCAGTTACCATACCCCTTCATTACATCCCCATAGTAGTACCAGTTACATTACATCCCCATAGCAGTACCAGTTACATTACATCCCCATAGCAGTACCAGTTACATTACATCCCCATAGCAGTACCAGTTACCATACCCCTTCATTACATCCCCATAGCAGTACCAGTTACCATACCCCTTCATTACATCCCCATAGCAGTACCAGTTACCATACCCCTTCATTACATCCCCATAGCAGTACCAGTTACCATACCCCTACATTACATCCCCATAGCAGTACCAGTTACCATACCCCTTCATTACATCCCTATAGTAGTACCAGTTACCATACCCCTACATTACATCCCCATAGCAGTACCAGTTACCATACCCCTACATTACATCCCCATAGTAGTACCAGTTACCATACCCCTACATTACATCCCCATAGTAGTACCAGTTACCATGCTCCTACATTACATCCCCATAGTAGTACCAGTTACCATACCCCTACATTACATCCCCATAGCAGTACCAGTTACCATACCCCTTCATTACATCCCTATAGTAGTACCAGTTACCATACCCCTACATTACATCCCCATAGCAGTACCAGTTACCATACCCCTACATTATATCCCCATAGTAGTACCAGTTACCATACCCCTACATTACATCCCCATAGTAGTACCAGTTACCATGCCCCTACATTACATCCCCATAGTAGTACCAGTTACCATACCCCTACATTACATCCCCATAGCAGTACCAGTTACCATACCCCTTCATTACATCCCTATAGTAGTACCAGTTACCATACCCCTACATTACATCCCCATAGCAGTACCAGTTACCATACCCCTACATTACATCCCCATAGTAGTACCAGTTACCATACCCCTACATTACATCCCCATAGTAGTACCAGTTACCATGCCCCTACATTACATCCCCATAGTAGTACCAGTTACCATACCCCTACATTACATCCCCATAGTAGTACCAGTTACCATACCCCTACATTACATCCCCATAGCAGTACCAGTTACCATACCCCTACATTACATCCCCATAGTAGTACCAGTTACCATGCCCCTACATTACATCCCCATAGCAGTACCAGTTACATTACATCCCCATAGCAGTACCAGTTACCATGCCCCTTCATTACATCCCCATAGTAGTACCAGTTACATTACATCCCCATAGCAGTACCAGTTACCATACCCCTTCATTACATCCCCATAGCAGTACCAGTTACCATACCCCTTCATTACATCCCCATAGCAGTACCAGTTACCATACCCCTACATTACATCCCCATAGCAGTACCAGTTACCATGCCCCTACATTACATCCCCATAGTAGTACCAGTTACCATACCCCTACATTACATCCCCATAGCAGTACCAGTTACATTACATCCCCATAGCAGTACCAGTTACCATACCCCTTCATTACATCCCCATAGCAGTACCAGTTACCATACCCCTTCATTACATCCCCATAGCAGTACCAGTTACCATACCCCTTCATTACATCCCCATAGCAGTACCAGTTACCATACCCCTACATTACATCCCCATAGCAGTACCAGTTACCATACCCCTTCATTACATCCCCATAGCAGTACCAGTTACCATGCCCCTTCATTACATCCCCATAGCAGTACCAGTTACCATACCCCTTCATTACATCCCCATAGTAGTACCAGTTACATTACATCCCCATAGCAGTACCAGTTACCATGCCCCTTCATTACATCCCCATAGCAGTACCAGTTACCATACCCCTTCATTACATCCCCATAGTAGTACCAGTTACATTACATCCCCATAGCAGTACCAGTTACCATGCCCCTTCATTACATCCCCATAGCAGTACCAGTTACCATACCCCTTCATTACATCCCCATAGCAGTACCAGTTACATTACATCCCCATAGCAGTACCAGTTACCATACCCCTTCATTACATCCCCATAGCAGTACCAGTTACCATACCCCTTCATTACATCCCCATAGCAGTACCAGTTACCATACCCCTTCATTACATCCCCATAGCAGTACCAGTTACATTACAACACCATAGCAGTACCAGTTACCATACCCCTTCATTACATCCCCATAGCAGTACCAGTTACATTACATCCCCATAGTAGTAACAGTTACCATACCCCTTCATTACATCCCCATATCAGTACCAGTTACATTACATCCCCATAGTAGTACCAGTTACATTACATCCCCATAGCAGTACCAGTTACATTACATCCCCATAGTAGTACCAGTTACCATACCCCTACATTACATCCCCATAGCAGTACCAGTTACATTACATCCCCATAGTAGTACCAGTTACATTACATCCCCATAGCAGTACCAGTTACATTACATCCCCATAGTAGTACCAGTTACCATACCCCTACATTACATCCCCATAGCAGTACCAGTTACCATACCCCTACATTACATCCCCATAGCAGTACCAGTTACCATACCCCTTCATTACATCCCCATAGCAGTACCAGTTACCATACCCCTTCATTACATCCCCATAGCAGTACCAGTTACCATACCCCTACATTACATCCCCATAGCAGTACCAGTTACATTACATCCCCATAGCAGTACCAGTTACCATACCCCTTCATTACATCCCCATAGCAGTACCAGTTACCATACCCCTTCATTACATCCCCATAGCAGTACCAGTTACCATACCCCTTCATTACATCCCCATAGCAGTACCAGTTACCATACCCCTTCATTACATCCCCATAGCAGTACCAGTTACCATACCCCTACATTACATCCCCATAGCAGTACCAGTTACCATACCCCTTCATTACATCCCCATAGCAGTACCAGTTACCATACCCCTTCATTACATCACCATAGCAGTACCAGTTACCATACCCCTACATTACATCCCCATAGTAGTACCAGTTACCATACCCCTTCATTACATCCCCATAGCAGTACCAGTTACCATACCCCTTCATTACATCCCCATAGTAGTACCAGTTACCATACCCCTTCATTACATCCCCATAGCAGTACCAGTTACATTACATCCCCATAGCAGTACCAGTTACCATACCCCTTCATTACATCCCCATAGCAGTACCAGTTACCATACCCCTTCATTACATCCCCATAGCAGTACCAGTTACCATACCCCTTCATTACATCCCCATAGTAGTACCAGTTACCATACCCCTTCATTACAACCCCATAGCAGTACCAGTTACATTACATCCCCATAGTTGTACCAGTTACCATACCCCTTCATTACAACCCCATAGCAGTACCAGTTACATTACATCCCCATAGCAGTACCAGTTACCATACCCCTTCATTACATCCCCATAGTAGTACCAGTTACCATACCCCTTCATTACATCCCCATAGCAGTACATGTTACATTACATCACCATAGCAGTACCAGTTACCATACCCCTTCATTACATCCCCATAGCAGTACCAGTTACATTACATCCCCATAGCAGTACCAGTTACCATACCCCTTCATTACATCCCCATAGCAGTACCAGTTACCATACCCCTTCATTACATCCCCATAGCAGTACTAGTTACATTACATCACCATAGCAGTACCAGTTACCATACCCCTTCATTACATCCCCATAGCAGTACCAGTTACCATACCCCTTCATTACATCCCCATAGCAGTACCTGTTACATTACATCACCATAGCAGTACCAGTTACCATACCCCTTCATTACATCCCCATAGCAGTACCAGTTACATTACATCCCCATAGCAGTACCAGTTACCATACCCCTTCATTACATCCCCATAGCAGTACCAGTTACCATACCCCTTCATTACATCCCCATAGCAGTACCAGTTACATTACATCACCATAGCAGTACCAGTTACCATACCCCTTCATTACATCCCCATAGCAGTACCAGTTACATTACATCCCCATAGCAGTACCAGTTACCATACCCCTTCATTACATCCCCATAGCAGTACCAGTTACATTACATCCCCATAGCAGTACCAGTTACCATACCCCTTCATTACATCCCCATAGCAGTACCAGTTACCATACCCCTTCATTACATCCCCATAGCAGTACCAGTTACCATACCCCTTCATTACATCCCCATAGCAGTACCAGTTACATTACATCACCATAGCAGTACCAGTTACCATACCCCTTCATTACATCCCCATAGCAGTACCAGTTACATTACATCCCCATAGTAGTACCAGTTACCATACCCCTTCATTACATCCCCATAGCAGTACCAGTTACATTACATCCCCATAGTAGTACCAGTTACATTACATCCCCATAGCAGTACCAGTTACATTACATCCCCATAGTAGTACCAGTTACCATACCCCTACATTACATCCCCATAGCAGTACCAGTTACGTTACATCCCCATAGTAGTACCAGTTATATTACATCCCCATAGCAGTACCAGTTACATTACATCCCCATAGTAGTACCAGTTACCATACCCCTACATTACATCCCCATAGCAGTACCAGTTACCATACCCCTACATTACATCCCCATAGCAGTACCAGTTACCATACCCCTTCATTACATCCCCATAGCAGTACCAGTTACCATACCCCTACATTACATCCCCATAGCAGTACCAGTTACCATACCCCTTCATTACATCCCCATAGCAGTACCAGTTACCATACCCCTTCATTACATCCCCATAGCAGTACCAGTTACCATACCCCTACATTACATCCCCATAGCAGTACCAGTTACCATACCCCTTCATTACATCCCCATAGCAGTACCAGTTACCATACCCCTTCATTACATCCCCATAGCAGTACCAGTTACCATACCCCTACATTACATCCCCATAGTAGTACCAGTTACCATACCCCTTCATTACATCCCCATAGCAGTACCAGTTACCATACCCCTTCATTACATCCCCATAGTAGTACCAGTTACCATACCCCTACATTACATCCCCATGTCAGTACCAGTTACCATACCCCTTCATTACATCCCCATAGCAGTACCAGTTACCATACCCCTTCATCACATCCCCATAGTAGTACCAGTTACCATACACCTTCATTACATCCCCATAGCAGTACCAGTTACATTACATCCCCATAGCAGTACCAGTTACATTACATCCCCATAGCAGTACCAGTTACATTACATCCCCATAGCAGTACCAGTTACCATACCCCTTCATTACATCCCCATAGTAGTACCAGTTACCATACCCCTTCATTACATCCCCATAGCAGTACATGTTACATTACATCACCATAGCAGTACCAGTTACCATACCCCTTCATTACATCCCCATAGCAGTACCAGTTACATTACATCCCCATAGCAGTACCAGTTACCATACCCCTTCATTACATCCCCATAGCAGTACCAGTTACCATACCCCTTCATTACATCCCCATAGCAGTACTAGTTACATTACATCACCATAGCAGTACCAGTTACCATACCCCTTCATTACATCCCCATAGCAGTACCAGTTACCATACCCCTTCATTACATCCCCATAGCAGTACCTGTTACATTACATCACCATAGCAGTACCAGTTACCATACCCCTTCATTACATCCCCATAGCAGTACCAGTTACATTACATCCCCATAGCAGTACCAGTTACCATACCCCTTCATTACATCCCCATAGCAGTACCAGTTACCATACCCCTTCATTACATCCCCATAGCAGTACCAGTTACATTACATCACCATAGCAGTACCAGTTACCATACCCCTTCATTACATCCCCATAGCAGTACCAGTTACATTACATCCCCATAGCAGTACCAGTTACCATACCCCTTCATTACATCCCCATAGCAGTACCAGTTACATTACATCCCCATAGCAGTACCAGTTACCATACCCCTTCATTACATCCCCATAGCAGTACCAGTTACCATACCCCTTCATTACATCCCCATAGCAGTACCAGTTACCATACCCCTTCATTACATCCCCATAGCAGTACCAGTTACATTACATCACCATAGCAGTACCAGTTACCATACCCCTTCATTACATCCCCATAGCAGTACCAGTTACATTACATCCCCATAGTAGTACCAGTTACCATACCCCTTCATTACATCCCCATAGCAGTACCAGTTACATTACATCCCCATAGTAGTACCAGTTACATTACATCCCCATAGCAGTACCAGTTACATTACATCCCCATAGTAGTACCAGTTACCATACCCCTACATTACATCCCCATAGCAGTACCAGTTACGTTACATCCCCATAGTAGTACCAGTTATATTACATCCCCATAGCAGTACCAGTTACATTACATCCCCATAGTAGTACCAGTTACCATACCCCTACATTACATCCCCATAGCAGTACCAGTTACCATACCCCTACATTACATCCCCATAGCAGTACCAGTTACCATACCCCTTCATTACATCCCCATAGCAGTACCAGTTACCATACCCCTACATTACATCCCCATAGCAGTACCAGTTACCATACCCCTTCATTACATCCCCATAGCAGTACCAGTTACCATACCCCTTCATTACATCCCCATAGCAGTACCAGTTACCATACCCCTACATTACATCCCCATAGCAGTACCAGTTACCATACCCCTTCATTACATCCCCATAGCAGTACCAGTTACCATACCCCTTCATTACATCCCCATAGCAGTACCAGTTACCATACCCCTACATTACATCCCCATAGTAGTACCAGTTACCATACCCCTTCATTACATCCCCATAGCAGTACCAGTTACCATACCCCTTCATTACATCCCCATAGTAGTACCAGTTACCATACCCCTACATTACATCCCCATGTCAGTACCAGTTACCATACCCCTTCATTACATCCCCATAGCAGTACCAGTTACCATACCCCTTCATCACATCCCCATAGTAGTACCAGTTACCATACACCTTCATTACATCCCCATAGCAGTACCAGTTACATTACATCCCCATAGCAGTACCAGTTACATTACATCCCCATAGCAGTACCAGTTACATTACATCCCCATAGCAGTACCTGTTACCATACCCCTTCATCACATCCCCATAGTAGTACCAGTTACCATACCCCTTCATTACATCCCCATAGCAGTACCAGTTACATTACATCCCCATAGCAGTAACAGTTACATTACATCCCCATAGCAGTACCAGTTACATTACATCCCCATAGCAGTACCAGTTACCATACCCCTACATTACATCCCCATAGCAGTACCAGTTACCATACCCCTACATTACATCCCCATAGCAGTACCAGTTACCATACCCCTTCATTACATCCCTATAGTAGTACCAGTTACCATACCCCTTCATTACATCCCCATAGCAGTACCAGTTACCATACCCCTACATTACATCCCCATAGTAGTACCAGTTACCATACCCCTTCATTACATCCCCATAGCAGTACCAGTTACATTACATCCCCATAGCAGTACCAGTTACCATACCCCTTCATCACATCCCCATAGGAGTACCAGTTACCATACCCCTTCATTACATCCCCATAGCAGTACCAGTTACATTACATCCCCATAGCAGTACCAGTTACATTACATCCCCATAGCAGTACCAGTTACATTACATCCCCATAGCAGTACCAGTTACCATACCCCTACATTACATCCCCATAGCAGTACCAGTTACCATACCCCTACATTACATCCCCATAGTAGTACCAGTTACCATACCCCTACATTACATCCCCATAGTAGTACCAGTTACCATGCCCCTACATTACATCCCCATAGTAGTACCAGTTACCATACCCCTACATTACATCCCCATAGCAGTACCAGTTACCATACCCCTTCATTACATCCCTATAGTAGTACCAGTTACCATACCCCTACATTACATCCCCATAGCAGTACCAGTTACCATACCCCTACATTACATCCCCATAGTAGTACCAGTTACCATACCCCTACATTACATCCCCATAGTAGTACCAGTTACCATGCCCCTACATTACATCCCCATAGTAGTACCAGTTACCATACCCCTACATTACATCCCCATAGTAGTACCAGTTACCATACCCCTACATTACATCCCCATAGCAGTACCAGTTACCATACCCCTACATTACATCCCCATAGTAGTACCAGTTACCATGCCCCTACATTACATCCCCATAGCAGTACCAGTTACATTACATCCCCATAGCAGTACCAGTTACCATACCCCTTCATTACATCCCCATAGTAGTACCAGTTACATTACATCCCCATAGCAGTACTAGTTACCATACCCCTACATTACATCCCCATAGTAGTACCAGTTACCATGCCCCTACATTACATCCCCATAGCAGTACCAGTTACATTACATCCCCATAGCAGTACCAGTTACCATACCCCTTCATTACATCCCCATAGCAGTACCAGTTACCATACCCCTTCATTACATCCCCATAGCAGTACCAGTTACCATACCCCTACATTACATCCCCATAGCAGTACCAGTTACCATGCCCCTACATTACATCCCCATAGTAGTACCAGTTACCATACCCCTACATTACATCCCCATAGCAGTACCAGTTACATTACATCCCCATAGCAGTACCAGTTACCATACCCCTTCATTACATCCCCATAGCAGTACCAGTTACCATACCCCTTCATTACATCCCCATAGCAGTACCAGTTACCATACCCCTTCATTACATCCCCATAGCAGTACCAGTTACCATACCCCTTCATTACATCCCCATAGCAGTACCAGTTACCATACCCCTTCATTACATCCCCATAGCAGTACCAGTTACCATGCCCCTTCATTACATCCCCATAGCAGTACCAGTTACCATACCCCTTCATTACATCCCCATAGCAGTACCAGTTACCATGCCCCTTCATTACATCCCCATAGTAGTACCAGTTACCATACCCCTACATTACATCCCCATAGCAGTACCAGTTACCATACCCCTTCATTACATCCCCATAGCAGTACCAGTTACCATGCCCCTTCATTACATCCCCATAGCAGTACCAGTTACCATACCCCTTCATTACATCCCCATAGTAGTACCAGTTACATTACATCCCCATAGCAGTACCAGTTACCATGCCCCTTCATTACATCCCCATAGCAGTACCAGTTACCATACCCCTTCATTACATCCCCATAGTAGTACCAGTTACATTACATCCCCATAGCAGTACCAGTTACCATGCCCCTTCATTACATCCCCATAGCAGTACCAGTTACCATACCCCTTCATTACATCCCCATAGCAGTACCAGTTACATTACATCCCCATAGCAGTACCAGTTACCATACCCCTTCATTACATCCCCATAGCAGTACCAGTTACCATACCCCTTCATTACATCCCCATAGCAGTACCAGTTACCATACCCCTTCATTACATCCCCATAGCAGTACCAGTTACATTACATCACCATAGCAGTACCAGTTACCATACCCCTTCATTACATCCCCATAGCAGTACCAGTTACATTACAACCCCATAGTAGTACCAGTTACCATACCCCTTCATTACATCCCCATAGCAGTACCAGTTACATTACATCCCCATAGTAGTACCAGTTACATTACATCCCCATAGCAATACCAGTTACATTACATCCCCATAGTAGTACCAGTTACCATACCCCTACATTACATCCCCATAGCAGTACCAGTTACATTACATCCCCATAGTAGTACCAGTTACATTACATCCCCATAGCAGTACCAGTTACATTACATCCCCATAGTAGTACCAGTTACCATACCCCTACATTACATCCCCATAGCAGTACCAGTTACCATACCCCTTCATTACATCCCCATAGCAGTACCAGTTACCATACCCCTTCATTACATCCCCATAGCAGTACCAGTTACCATACCCCTACATTACATCCCCATAGCAGTACCAGTTACCATACCCCTTCATTACATCCCCATAGCAGTACCAGTTACCATACCCCTTCATTACATCCCCATAGCAGTACCAGTTACCATACCCCTACATTACATCCCCATAGCAGTACCAGTTACCATACCCCTTCATTACATCCCCATAGCAGTACCAGTTACCATACCCCTTCATTACATCCCCATTGTAGTACCAGTTACCATACCCCTTCATTACATCCCCATAGCAGTACCAGTTACCATACCCCTACATTACATCCCCATAGCAGTACCAGTTACCATACCCCTACATTACATCCCCATAGCAGTACCAGTTACCATACCCCTTCATTACATCCCCATAGTAGTACCAGTTACCATACCCCTTCATTACATCCCCATAGCAGTACCAGTTACCATACCCCTACATTACATCCCCATAGTAGTACCAGTTACCATACCCCTTCATTACATCCCCATAGCAGTACCAGTTACCATACCCCTTCATTACATCCCCATAGTAGTACCAGTTACCATACCCCTACATTACATCCCCATGTCAGTACCAGTTACCATACCCCTTCATTACATCCCCATAGCAGTACCAGTTACCATACCCCTTCATCACATCCCCATAGTAGTACCAGTTACCATACCCCTTCATTACATCCCCATAGCAGTACCAGTTACATTACATCCCCATAGCAGTACCAGTTACATTACATCCCCATAGCAGTACCAGTTACATTACATCCCCATAGCAGTACCAGTTACCATACCCCTACATTACATCCCCATAGCAGTACCAGTTACCATTCCCCTACATTACATCCCCATAGCAGTACCAGTTATCATACCCCTTCATTACATCCCCATAGCAGTACCAGTTACCATACCCCTACATTACATCCCCATAGTAGTACCAGTTACCATACCCCTTCATTACATCCCCATAGCAGTACCAGTTACATTACATCCCCATAGCAGTACCAGTTACCATACCCCTTCATCACATCCCCATAGTAGTACCAGTTACCATACCCCTTCATTACATCCCCATAGCAGTACCAGTTACATTACATCCCCATAGCAGTACCAGTTACATTACATCCCCATAGCAGTACCAGTTACATTACATCCCCATAGCAGTACCAGTTACCATACCCCTACATTACATCCCCATAGCAGTACCAGTTACCATACCCCTTCATTACATCCCCATAGCAGTACCAGTTACCATACCCCTTCATTACATCCCCATAGCAGTACCAGTTACCATACCCCTTCATTACATCCCCATAGCAGTACCAGTTACCATACCCCTACATTACATCCCCATAGCAGTACCAGTTACCATACCCCTTCATTACATCCCTATAGTAGTACCAGTTACCATACCCCTACATTACATCCCCATAGCAGTACCAGTTACCATACCCCTACATTACATCCCCATAGTAGTACCAGTTACCATACCCCTACATTACATCCCCATAGTAGTACCAGTTACCATGCCCCTACATTACATCCCCATAGTAGTACCAGTTACCATACCCCTACATTACATCCCCATAGCAGTACCAGTTACCACACCCCTTCATTACATCCCTATAGTAGTACCAGTTACCATACCCCTACATTACATCCCCATAGCAGTACCAGTTACCATACCCCTACATTACATCCCCATAGTAGTACCAGTTACCATACCCCTACATTACATCCCCATAGTAGTACCAGTTACCATGCCCCTACATTACATCCCCATAGTAGTACCAGTTACCATACCCCTACATTACATCCCCATAGCAGTACCAGTTACCATACCCCTTCATTACATCCCTATAGTAGTACCAGTTACCATACCCCTACATTACATCCCCATAGCAGTACCAGTTACCATACCCCTACATTACATCCCCATAGTAGTACCAGTTACCATACCCCTACATTACATCCCCATAGTAGTACCAGTTACCATGCCCCTACATTACATCCCCATAGTAGTACCAGTTACCATACCCCTACATTACATCCCCATAGTAGTACCAGTTACCATACCCCTACATTACATCCCCATAGCAGTACCAGTTACCATACCCCTACATTACATCCCCATAGTAGTACCAGTTACCATGCCCCTACATTACATCCCCATAGCAGTACCAGTTACATTACATCCCCATAGCAGTACCAGTTACCATGCCCCTTCATTACATCCCCATAGTAGTACCAGTTACATTACATCCCCATAGCAGTACCAGTTACCATACCCCTTCATTACATCCCCATAGCAGTACCAGTTACCATACCCCTTCATTACATCCCCATAGCAGTACCAGTTACCATACCCCTACATTACATCCCCATAGCAGTACCAGTTACCATGCCCCTACATTACATCCCCATAGTAGTACCAGTTACCATACCCCTACATTACATCCCCATAGCAGTACCAGTTACATTACATCCCCATAGCAGTACCAGTTACCATACCCCTTCATTACATCCCCATAGCAGTACCAGTTACCATACCCCTTCATTACATCCCCATAGCAGTACCAGTTACCATACCCCTTCATTACATCCCCATAGCAGTACCAGTTACCATACCCCTACATTACATCCCCATAGCAGTACCAGTTACCATACCCCTTCATTACATCCCCATAGCAGTACCAGTTACCATGCCCCTTCATTACATCCCCATAGCAGTACCAGTTACCATACCCCTTCATTACATCCCCATAGTAGTACCAGTTACATTACATCCCCATAGCAGTACCAGTTACATTACATCCCCATAGCAGTACCAGTTACATTACATCCCCATAGCAGTACCAGTTACCATACCCCTACATTACATCCCCATAGCAGTACCAGTTACCATACCCCTTCATTACATCCCCATAGCAGTACCAGTTACCATACCCCTTCATTACATCCCCATAGCAGTACCAGTTACCATACCCCTTCATTACATCCCCATAGCAGTACCAGTTACCATACCCCTACATTACATCCCCATAGCAGTACCAGTTACCATACCCCTTCATTACATCCCTATAGTAGTACCAGTTACCATACCCCTACATTACATCCCCATAGCAGTACCAGTTACCATACCCCTACATTACATCCCCATAGTAGTACCAGTTACCATACCCCTACATTACATCCCCATAGTAGTACCAGTTACCATGCCCCTACATTACATCCCCATAGTAGTACCAGTTACCATACCCCTACATTACATCCCTATAGTAGTACCAGTTACCATACCCCTACATTACATCCCCATAGCAGTACCAGTTACCATACCCCTACATTACATCCCCATAGTAGTACCAGTTACCATACCCCTACATTACATCCCCATAGTAGTACCAGTTACCATGCCCCTACATTACATCCCCATAGTAGTACCAGTTACCATACCCCTACATTACATCCCCATAGTAGTACCAGTTACCATACCCCTACATTACATCCCCATAGCAGTACCAGTTACCATACCCCTACATTACATCCCCATAGTAGTACCAGTTACCATGCCCCTACATTACATCCCCATAGCAGTACCAGTTACATTACATCCCCATAGCAGTACCAGTTACCATGCCCCTTCATTACATCCCCATAGTAGTACCAGTTACATTACATCCCCATAGCAGTACCAGTTACCATACCCCTTCATTACATCCCCATAGCAGTACCAGTTACCATACCCCTTCATTACATCCCCAGAGCAGTACCAGTTACCATACCCCTACATTACATCCCCATAGCAGTACCAGTTACCATGCCCCTACATTACATCCCCATAGTAGTACCAGTTACCATACCCCTACATTACATCCCCATAGCAGTACCAGTTACATTACATCCCCATAGCAGTACCAGTTACCATACCCCTTCATTACATCCCCATAGCAGTACCAGTTACCATACCCCTTCATTACATCCCCATAGCAGTACCAGTTACCATACCCCTTCATTACATCCCCATAGCAGTACCAGTTACCATACCCCTACATTACATCCCCATAGCAGTACCAGTTACCATACCCCTTCATTACATCCCCATAGCAGTACCAGTTACCATGCCCCTTCATTACATCCCCATAGCAGTACCAGTTACCATACCCCTTCATTACATCCCCATAGTAGTACCAGTTACATTACATCCCCATAGCAGTACCAGTTACCATGCCCCTTCATTACATCCCCATAGCAGTACCAGTTACCATACCCCTTCATTACATCCCCATAGTAGTACCAGTTACATTACATCCCCATAGCAGTACCAGTTACCATGCCCCTTCATTACATCCCCATAGCAGTACCAGTTACCATACCCCTTCATTACATCCCCATAGCAGTACCAGTTACCATACCCCTTCATTACATCCCCATAGCAGTACCAGTTACATTACATCACCATAGCAGTACCAGTTACCATACCCCTTCATTACATCCCCATAGCAGTACCAGTTACATTACATCCCCATAGTAGTACCAGTTACCATACCCCTTCATTACATCCCCATAGCAGTACCAGTTACATTACATCCCCATAGTAGTACCAGTTACATTACATCCCCATAGCAGTACCAGTTACATTACATCCCCATAGTAGTACCAGTTACCATACCCCTACATTACATCCCCATAGCAGTACCAGTTACATTACATCCCCATAGTAGTACCAGTTACATTACATCCCCATAGCAGTACCAGTTACATTACATCCCCATAGTAGTACCAGTTACCATACCCCTACATTACATCCCCATAGCAGTACCAGTTACCATACCCCTACATTACATCCCCATAGCAGTACCAGTTACCATACCCCTTCATTACATCCCCATAGCAGTACCAGTTACCATACCCCTTCATTACATCCCCATAGCAGTACCAGTTACCATACCCCTACATTACATCCCCATAGCAGTACCAGTTACCATACCCCTTCATTACATCCCCATAGCAGTACCAGTTACCATACCCCTTCATTACATCCCCATAGCAGTACCAGTTACCATACCCCTACATTACATCCCCATAGCAGTACCAGTTACATTACATCCCCATAGCAGTACCAGTTACCATACCCCTACATTACATCCCCATAGCAGTACCAGTTACCATACCCCTTCATTACATCCCCATAGCAGTACCAGTTACCATACCCCTTCATTACATCCCCATAGCAGTACCAGTTACCATACCCCTTCATTACATCCCCATAGCAGTACCAGTTACCATACCCCTACATTACATCCCCATAGCAGTACCAGTTACCATACCCCTTCATTACATCCCTATAGTAGTACCAGTTACCATACCCCTACATTACATCCCCATAGCAGTACCAGTTACCATACCCCTACATTACATCCCCATAGTAGTACCAGTTACCATACCCCTACATTACATCCCCATAGTAGTACCAGTTACCATGCCCCTACATTACTACCCCCATAGTAGTACCAGTTACCATACCCCTACATTACATCCCCATAGCAGTACCAGTTACCATACCCCTTCATTACATCCCTATAGTAGTACCAGTTACCATACCCCTACATTACATCCCCATAGCAGTACCAGTTACCATACCCCTACATTACATCCCCATAGTAGTACCAGTTACCATACCCCTACATTACATCCCCATAGTAGTACCAGTTACCATGCCCCTACATTACATCCCCATAGTAGTACCAGTTACCATACCCCTACATTACATCCCCATAGCAGTACCAGTTACCATACCCCTTCATTACATCCCTATAGTAGTACCAGTTACCATACCCCTACATTACATCCCCATAGCAGTACCAGTTACCATACCCCTACATTACATCCCCATAGTAGTACCAGTTACCATACCCCTACATTACATCCCCATAGTAGTACCAGTTACCATGCCCCTACATTACATCCCCATAGTAGTACCAGTTACCATACCCCTGCATTACATCCCCATAGTAGTACCAGTTACCATACCCCTACATTACATCCCCATAGCAGTACCAGTTACCATACCCCTACATTACATCCCCATAGTAGTACCAGTTACCATGCCCCTACATTACATCCCCATAGCAGTACCAGTTACATTACATCCCCATAGCAGTACCAGTTACCATGCCCCTTCATTACATCCCCATAGTAGTACCAGTTACATTACATCCCCATAGCAGTACCAGTTACCATACCCCTTCATTACATCCCCATAGCAGTACCAGTTACCATACCCCTTCATTACATCCCCATAGCAGTACCAGTTACCATACCCCTACATTACATCCCCATAGCAGTACCAGTTACCATGCCCCTACATTACATCCCCATAGTAGTACCAGTTACCATACCCCTACATTACATCCCCATAGCAGTACCAGTTACATTACATCCCCATAGCAGTACCAGTTACCATACCCCTTCATTACATCCCCATAGCAGTACCAGTTACCATACCCCTTCATTACATCCCCATAGCAGTACCAGTTACCATACCCCTTCATTACATCCCCATAGCAGTACCAGTTACCATACCCCTACATTACATCCCCATAGCAGTACCAGTTACCATACCCCTTCATTACATCCCCATAGCAGTACCAGTTACCATGCCCCTTCGTTACATCCCCATAGCAGTACCAGTTACCATACCCCTTCATTACATCCCCATAGTAGTACCAGTTACATTACATCCCCATAGCAGTACCAGTTACCATGCCCCTTCATTACATCCCCATAGCAGTACCAGTTACCATACCCCTTCATTACATCCCCATAGTAGTACCAGTTACATTACATCCCCATAGCAGTACCAGTTACCATGCCCCTTCATTACATCCCCATAGCAGTACCAGTTACCATACCCCTTCATTACATCCCCATAGAAGTACCAGTTACATTACATCCCCATAGCAGTACCAGTTACCATACCCCTTCATTACATCCCCATAGCAGTACCAGTTACCATAACCCTTCATTACATCCCCATAGCAGTACCAGTTACCATACCCCTTCATTACATCCCCATAGCAGTACCAGTTACATTACATCACCATAGCAGTACCAGTTACCATACCCCTTCATTACATCCCCATAGCAGTACCAGTTACATTACATCCCCATAGTAGTACCAGTTACCATACCCCTTCATTACATCCCCATAGCAGTACCAGTTACATTACATCCCCATAGTAGTACCAGTTACATTACATCCCCATAGCAGTACCAGTTACATTACATCCCCATAGTAGTACCAGTTACCATACCCCTACATTACATCCCCATAGCAGTACCAGTTACATTACATCCCCATAGTAGTACCAATTACATTACATCCCCATAGCAGTACCAGTTACATTACATCCCCATAGTAGTACCAGTTACCATACCCCTACATTACATCCCCATAGCAGTACCAGTTACCATACCCCTACATTACATCCCCATAGCAGTACCAGTTACCATACCCCTTCATTACATCCCCATAGCAGTACCAGTTACCATACCCCTTCATTACATCCCCATAGCAGTACCAGTTACCATACCCCTACATTACATCCCCATAGCAGTACCAGTTACCATACCCCTTCATTACATCCCCATAGCAATACCAGTTACCATACCCCTTCATTACATCCCCATAGCAGTACCAGTTACCATACCCCTACATTACATCCCCATAGCAGTACCAGTTACCATACCCCTTCATTACATCCCCATAGCAGTACCAGTTACCATACCCCTACATTACATCCCCATAGTAGTACCAGTTACCATACCCCTTCATTACATCCCCATAGCAGTACCAGTTACCATACCCCTTCATTACATCCCCATAGTAGTACCAGTTACCATACCCCTTCATTACATCCCCATAGCAGTACCAGTTACATTACATCCCCATAGCAGTACCAGTTACATTACATCCCCATAGCAGTACCAGTTACATTACATCCCCATAGCAGTACCAGTTACATTACATCCCTATAGCAGTACCAGTTACCATACCCCTTCATCACATCCCCATAGTAGTACCAGTTACCATACCCCTTCATTACATCCCCATAGCAGTACCAGTTACATTACATCCCCATAGCAGTACCAGTTACATTACATCCCCATAGCAGTACCAGTTACCATACCCCTACATTACATCCCCATAGCAGTACCAGTTACCATACCCCTACATTACATCCCCATAGCAGTACCAGTTACCATACCCCTTCATTACATCCCTATAGTAGTACCAGTTACCATACCCCTTCATTACATCCCCATAGCAGTACCAGTTACCATACCCCTACATTACATCCCCATAGTATTACCAGTTACCATACCCCTACATTACATCCCCATAGTAGTACCAGTTACCATACCCCTACATTACATCCCCATAGCAGTACCAGTTACATTACATCCCCATAGCAGTACCAGTTACCATACCCCTTCATTACATCCCCATAGCAGTACCAGTTACATTACATCCCCATAGCAGTACCAGTTACCATACCCCTTCATCACATCCCCATAGTAGTACCAGTTACCATACCCCTTCATTACATCCCCATAGCAGTACCAGTTACATTACATCCCCATAGCAGTACCAGTTACATTACATCCCCATAGCAGTACCAGTTACATTACATCCCCATAGCAGTACCAGTTACCATACCCCTACATTACATCCCCATAGCAGTACCAGTTACCATACCCCTTCATTACATCCCCATAGCAGTACCAGTTACCATACCCCTTCATTACATCCCCATAGCAGTACCAGTTACCATACCCCTACATTACATCCCCATAGCAGTACCAGTTACCATACCCCTACATTACATCCCCATAGTAGTACCAGTTACCATACCCCTACATTACATCCCCATAGTAGTACCAGTTACCATGCCCCTACATTACATCCCCATAGTAGTACCAGTTACCATACCCCTACATTACATCCCCATAGCAGTACCAGTTACCATACCCCTTCATTACATCCCTATAGTAGTACCAGTTACCATACCCCTACATTACATCCCCATAGCAGTACCAGTTACCATACCCCTACATTACATCCCCATAGTAGTACCAGTTACCATACCCCTACATTACATCCCCATAGTAGTACCAGTTACCATGCCCCTACATTACATCCCCATAGTAGTACCAGTTACCATACCCCTACATTACATCCCCATAGTAGTACCAGTTACCATACCCCTACATTACATCCCCATAGCAGTACCAGTTACCATACCCCTACATTACATCCCCATAGTAGTACCAGTTACCATGCCCCTACATTACATCCCCATAGCAGTACCAGTTACATTACATCCCCATAGCAGTACCAGTTACCATGCCCCTTCATTACATCCCCATAGTAGTACCAGTTACATTACATCCCCATAGCAGTACCAGTTACCATACCCCTTCATTACATCCCCATAGCAGTACCAGTTACCATACCCCTTCATTACATCCCCATAGCAGTACCAGTTACCATACCCCTACATTACATCCCCATAGCAGTACCAGTTACAATGCCCCTACATTACATCCCCATAGTAGTATCAGTTACCATACCCCTACATTACATCCCCATAGCAGTACCAGTTTCATTACATCCCCATAGCAGTACCAGTTACCATACCCCTTCATTACATCCCCATAGCAGTACCAGTTACCATACCCCTTCATTACATCCCCATAGCAGTACCAGTTACCATACCCCTACATTACATCCCCATAGCAGTACCAGTTACCATACCCCTTCATTACATCCCCATAGCAGTACCAGTTACCATGTCCCTTCATTACATCCCCATAGCAGTACCAGTTACCATACCCCTTCATTACATCCCCATAGTAGTACCAGTTACATTACATCCCCATAGCAGTACCAGTTACCATGCCCCTTCATTACATCCCCATAGCAGTACCAGTTACCATACCCCTTCATTACATCCCCATAGTAGTACCAGTTACATTACATCCCCATAGCAGTACCAGTTACCATGCCCCTTCATTACATCCCCATAGCAGTACCAGTTACCATACCCCTTCATTACATCCCCATAGTAGTACCAGTTACATTACATCCCCATAGCAGTACCAGTTACCATACCCCTACATTACATCCCCATAGCAGTACCAGTTACCATACCCCTACATTACATCCCCATAGCAGTACCAGTTACCATACCCCTTCATTACATCCCCATAGCAGTACCAGTTACCATGTCCCTTCATTACATCCCCATAGCAGTACCAGTTACCATACCCCTTCATTACATCCCCATAGTAGTACCAGTTACATTACATCCCCATAGCAGTACCAGTTACCATACCCCTACATTACATCCCCATAGCAGTACCAGTTACCATACCCCTTCATTACATCCCCATAGTAGTACCAGTTACATTACATCCCCATAGCAGTACCAGTTACCATACCCCTACATTACATCCCCATAGCAGTACCAGTTACCATACCCCTACATTACATCCCCATAGTAGTACCAGTTACATTACATCCCCATAGCAGTACCAGTTACCATACCCCTACATTACATCCCCATAGCAGTACCAGTTACCATACCCCTACATTACATCCCCATAGCAGTACCAGTTACCAAACCCCTTCATTACATCCCCATAGTAGTACCAGTTACCATACCCCTTCATTACATCCCCATAGCAGTACCAGTTACCATACCCCTACATTACATCCCCATAGCAGTACCAGTTACCATACCCCTTCATTACATCCCCATAGTAGTACCAGTTACCATACCCCTACATTACATCCCCATAGCAGTACCAGTTACCATACCCCTTCATTACATCCCCATAGTAGTACCAGTTACATTACATCCCCATAGCAGTACCAGTTACCATACCCCTTCATTACATCCCCATAGCAGTACCAGTTACCATACCCCTTCATTACATCCCCATAGCAGTACCAGTTACCATACCCCTACATTACATCCCCATAGCAGTACCAGTTACCATACCCCTTCATTACATCCCCATAGCAGTACCAGTTACCATACCCCTACATTACATCCCCATAGCAGTACCAGTTACCATACCCCTACATTACATCCCCATAGCAGTACCAGTTACCATACCCCTTCATTACATCCCCATAGCAGTACCAGTTACCATACCCCTACATTACATCCCCATAGCAGTACCAGTTACCATACCCCTTCATTACATCCCCATAGTAGTACCAGTTACCATACCCCTTCATTACATCCCCATAGCAGTACCAGTTACCATACCCCTACATTACATCCCCATAGTAGTACCAGTTACCATACCCCTTCATTACATCCCTAAAGTAGTACCAGTTACCATAACACTACATTACATCCCCATAGCAGTACCAGTTACCATACCCCTACATTACATCCCTATAGTAGTACCAGTTACCATACCCCTTCATTACATCCCCATAGTAGTACCAGTTACCATACCCCTACATTACATCCCTATAGTAGTACCAGTTACCATACCCCTTCATTACATCCCCATAGCAGTACCAGTTACCATACCCCTACATTACATCCCCATAGCAGTACCAGTTACCATACCCCTTCATTACATCCCCATAGTAGTACCAGTTACCATACCCCTTCATTACATCCCTATAGTAGTACCAGTTACCATACCCCTTCATTACATCCCCATAGCAGTACCAGTTACCATACCCCTACATTACATCCCCATAGTAGTACCAGTTACCATACCCCTTCATTACATCCCCATAGTAGTACCAGTTACCATACCCCTTCATTACATCCCCATAGTAGTACCAGTTACCATACCCCTTCATTACATCCCCATAGCAGTACCAGTTACCATACCCCTACATTACATCCCCATAGTAGTACCAGTTACCATACCCCTACATTACATCCCCATAGCAGTACCAGTTACATTACATCCCCATAGTAGTACCAGTTACATTACATCCCCATAGCAGTACCAGTTACATTACATCCCCATAGTAGTACCAGTTACCATACCCCTACATTACATCCCCATAGCAGTACCAGTTACCATACCCCTACATTACATCCCCATAGCAGTACCAGTTACCATACCCCTTCATTACATCCCCATAGCAGTACCAGTTACCATACCCCTTCATTACATCCCCATAGCAGTACCAGTTACCATACCCCTACATTACATCCCCATAGCAGTACCAGTTACCATACCCCTTCATTACATCCCCATAGCAGTACCAGTTACCATACCCCTTCATTACATCCCCATAGCAGTACCAGTTACCATACCCCTACATTACATCCCCATAGCAGTACCAGTTACCATACCCCTTCATTACATCCCCATAGCAGTACCAGTTACCATACCCCTTCATTACATCCCCATAGCAGTACCAGTTACCATACCCCTACATTACATCCCCATAGTAGTACCAGTTACCATACCCCTTCATTACATCCCCATAGCAGTACCAGTTACCATACCCCTTCATTACATCCCCATAGTAGTACCAGTTACCATACCCCTACATTACATCCCCATGTCAGTACCAGTTACCATACCCCTTCAATACATCCCCATAGCAGTACCAGTTACCATACCCCTTCATCACATCCCCATAGTAGTACCAGTTACCATACCCCTTCATTACATCCCCATAGCAGTACCAGTTACATTACATCCCCATAGCAGTACCAGTTACATTACATCCCCATAGCAGTACCAGTTACATTACATCCCCATAGCAGTACCAGTTACCATACCCCTTCATCACATCCCCATAGTAGTACCAGTTACCATACCCCTTCATTACATCCCCATAGCAGTACCAGTTACATTACATCCCCATAGCAGTACCAGTTACATTGCATCCCCATAGCAGTACCAGTTACATTACATCCCCATAGCAGTACCAGTTACCATACCCCTACATTACATCCCCATAGCAGTACCAGTTACCATACCCCTACATTACATCCCCATAGCAGTACCAGTTACCATACCCCTTCATTACATCCCTATAGTAGTACCAGTTACCATACCCCTTCATTACATCCCCATAGCAGTACCAGTTACCATACCCCTACATTACATCCCCATAGTAGTACCAGTTACCATACCCCTACATTACATCCCCATAGCAGTACCAGTTACATTACATCCCCATAGCAGTACCAGTTACCATACCCCTTCATTACATCCCCATAGCAGTACCAGTTACATTACATCCCCATAGCAGTACCAGTTACCATACCCCTTCATCACATCCCCATAGTAGTACCAGTTACCATACCCCTTCATTACATCCCCATAGCAGTACCAGTTACATTACATCCCCATAGCAGTACCAGTTACATTACATCCCCATAGCAGTACCAGTTACATTACATCCCCATAGCAGTACCAGTTACCATACCCCTACATTACATCCCCATAGCAGTACCAGTTACCATACCCCTTCATTACATCCCCATAGCAGTACCAGTTACCATACCCCTTCATTACATCCCCATAGCAGTACCAGTTACCATACCCCTACATTACATCCCCATAGCAGTACCAGTTACCATACCCCTACATTACATCCCCATAGTAGTACCAGTTACCATACCCCTACATTACATCCCCATAGTAGTACCAGTTACCATGCCCCTACATTACATCCCCATAGTAGTACCAGTTACCATACCCCTACATTACATCCCCATAGCAGTACCAGTTACCATACCCCTTCATTACATCCCTATAGTAGTACCAGTTACCATACCCCTACATTACATCCCCATAGCAGTACCAGTTACCATACCCCTTCATTACATCCCCATAGCAGTACCAGTTACCATACCCCTTCATTACATCCCCATAGCAGTACCAGTTACCATACCCCTACATTACATCCCCATAGTAGTACCAGTTACCATGCCCCTACATTACATCCCCATAGTAGTACCAGTTACCATACCCCTACATTACATCCCCATAGTAGTACCAGTTACCATACCCCTACATTACATCCCCATAGCAGTACCAGTTACCATACCCCTACATTACATCCCCATAGTAGTACCAGTTACCATGCCCCTACATTACATCCCCATAGCAGTACCAGTTACATTACATCCCCATAGCAGTACCAGTTACCATGCCCCTTCATTACATCCCCATAGTAGTACCAGTTACATTACATCCCCATAGCAGTACCAGTTACCATACCCCTTCATTACATCCCCATAGCAGTACCAGTTACCATACCCCTTCATTACATCCCCATAGCAGTACCAGTTACATTACATCCCCATAGCAGTACCAGTTACATTACATCCCCATAGCAGTACCAGTTACATTACATCCCCATAGCAGTACCAGTTACCATACCCCTTCATCACATCCCCATAGTAGTACCAGTTACATTACATCCCCATAGCAGTACCAGTTACCATACCCCTTCATTACATCCCCATAGCAGTACCAGTTACATTACATCCCCATAGCAGTACCAGTTACATTGCATCCCCATAGCAGTACCAGTTACATTACATCCCCATAGCAGTACCAGTTACCATACCCCTACATTACATCCCCATAGCAGTACCAGTTACCATACCCCTACATTACATCCCCATAGCAGTACCAGTTACCATACCCCTTCATTACATCCCTATAGTAGTACCAGTTACCATACCCCTTCATTACATCCCCATAGCAGTACCAGTTACCATACCCCTACATTACATCCCCATAGTAGTACCAGTTACCATACCCCTACATTACATCCCCATAGCAGTACCAGTTACATTACATCCCCATAGCAGTACCAGTTACCATACCCCTTCATTACATCCCCATAGCAGTACCAGTTACATTACATCCCCATAGCAGTACCAGTTACCATACCCCTTCATCACATCCCCATAGTAGTACCAGTTACCATACCCCTTCATTACATCCCCATAGCAGTACCAGTTACATTACATCCCCATAGCAGTACCAGTTACATTACATCCCCATAGCAGTACCAGTTACATTACATCCCCATAGCAGTACCAGTTACCATACCCCTACATTACATCCCCATAGCAGTACCAGTTACCATACCCCTTCATTACATCCCCATAGCAGTACCAGTTACCATACCCCTTCATTACATCCCCATAGCAGTACCAGTTACATTACATCCCCATAGCAGTACCAGTTACATTACATCCCCATAGCAGTACCAGTTACCATACCCCTACATTACATCCCCATAGCAGTACCAGTTACCATACCCCTTCATTACATCCCCATAGCAGTACCAGTTACCATACCCCTTCATTACATCCCCATAGCAGTACCAGTTACCATACCCCTACATTACATCCCCATAGCAGTACCAGTTACCATACCCCTACATTATATCCCCATAGTAGTACCAGTTACCATACCCCTACATTACATCCCCATAGTAGTACCAGTTACCATGCCCCTACATTACATCCCCATAGTAGTACCAGTTACCATACCCCTACATTACATCCCCATAGCAGTACCAGTTACCATACCCCTTCATTACATCCCTATAGTAGTACCAGTTACCATACCCCTACATTACATCCCCATAGCAGTACCAGTTACCATACCCCTTCATTACATCCCCATAGCAGTACCAGTTACCATACCCCTTCATTACATCCCCATAGCAGTACCAGTTACCATACCCCTACATTACATCCCCATAGTAGTACCAGTTACCATGCCCCTACATTACATCCCCATAGTAGTACCAGTTACCATACCCCTACATTACATCCCCATAGTAGTACCAGTTACCATACCCCTACATTACATCCCCATAGCAGTACCAGTTACCATACCCCTACATTACATCCCCATAGTAGTACCAGTTACCATGCCCCTACATTACATCCCCATAGCAGTACCAGTTACATTACATCCCCATAGCAGTACCAGTTACCATGCCCCTTCATTACATCCCCATAGTAGTACCAGTTACATTACATCCCCATAGCAGTACCAGTTACCATACCCCTTCATTACATCCCCATAGCAGTACCAGTTACCATACCCCTTCATTACATCCCCATAGCAGTACCAGTTACATTACATCCCCATAGCAGTACCAGTTACATTACATCCCCATAGCAGTACCAGTTACATTACATCCCCATAGCAGTACCAGTTACCATACCCCTTCATCACATCCCCATAGTAGTACCAGTTACCATACCCCTTCATTACATCCCCATAGCAGTACCAGTTACATTACATCCCCATAGCAGTACCAGTTACATTGCATCCCCATAGCAGTACCAGTTACATTACATCCCCATAGCAGTACCAGTTACCATACCCCTACATTACATCCCCATAGCAGTACCAGTTACCATACCCCTACATTACATCCCCATAGCAGTACCAGTTACCATACCCCTTCATTACATCCCTATAGTAGTACCAGTTACCATACCCCTTCATTACATCCCCATAGCAGTACCAGTTACCATACCCCTACATTACATCCCCATAGTAGTACCAGTTACCATACCCCTACATTACATCCCCATAGCAGTACCAGTTACATTACATCCCCATAGCAGTACCAGTTACCATACCCCTTCATTACATCCCCATAGCAGTACCAGTTACATTACATCCCCATAGCAGTACCAGTTACCATACCCCTTCATCACATCCCCATAGTAGTACCAGTTACCATACCCCTTCATTACATCCCCATAGCAGTACCAGTTACATTACATCCCCATAGCAGTACCAGTTACATTACATCCCCATAGCAGTACCAGTTACATTACATCCCCATAGCAGTACCAGTTACCATACCCCTACATTACATCCCCATAGCAGTACCAGTTACCATACCCCTTCATTACATCCCCATAGCAGTACCAGTTACCATACCCCTTCATTACATCCCCATAGCAGTACCAGTTACATTACATCCCCATAGCAGTACCAGTTACATTACATCCCCATAGCAGTACCAGTTACCATACCCCTACATTACATCCCCATAGCAGTACCAGTTACCATACCCCTTCATTACATCCCCATAGCAGTACCAGTTACCATACCCCTACATTACATCCCCATAGCAGTACCAGTTACCATACCCCTACATTACATCCCCATAGTAGTACCAGTTACCATACCCCTACATTACATCCCCATAGTAGTACCAGTTACCATGCCCCTACATTACATCCCCATAGTAGTACCAGTTACCATACCCCTACATTACATCCCCATAGCAGTACCAGTTACCATACCCCTTCATTACATCCCTATAGTAGTACCAGTTACCATACCCCTTCATTACATCCCCATAGCAGTACCAGTTACCATACCCCTTCATTACATCCCCATAGCAGTACCAGTTACCATACCCCTACATTACATCCCCATAGTAGTACCAGTTACCATGCCCCTACATTACATCCCCATAGTAGTACCAGTTACCATACCCCTACATTACATCCCCATAGTAGTACCAGTTACCATACCCCTACATTACATCCCCATAGCAGTACCAGTTACCATACCCCTACATTACATCCCCATAGTAGTACCAGTTACCATGCCCCTACATTACATCCCCATAGCAGTACCAGTTACATTACATCCCCATAGCAGTACCAGTTACCATGCCCCTTCATTACATCCCCATAGTAGTACCAGTTACATTACATCCCCATAGCAGTACCAGTTACCATACCCCTTCATTACATCCCCATAGCAGTACCAGTTACCATACCCCTTCATTACATCCCCATAGCAGTACCAGTTACCATACCCCTACATTACATCCCCATAGCAGTACCAGTTACCATACCCCTACATTACATCCCCATAGTAGTATCAGTTACCATACCCCTACATTACATCCCCATAGCAGTACCAGTTTCATTACATCCCCATAGCAGTACCAGTTACCATACCCCTTCATTACATCCCCATAGCAGTACCAGTTACCATACCCCTTCATTACATCCCCATAGCAGTACCAGTTACCATACCCCTACATTACATCCCCATAGCAGTACCAGTTACCATACCCCTTCATTACATCCCCATAGCAGTACCAGTTACCATGTCCCTTCATTACATCCCCATAGCAGTACCAGTTACCATACCCCTTCATTACATCCCCATAGTAGTACCAGTTACATTACATCCCCATAGCAGTACCAGTTACCATGCCCCTTCATTACATCCCCATAGCAGTACCAGTTACCATACCCCTTCATTACATCCCCATAGTAGTACCAGTTACATTACATCCCCATAGCAGTACCAGTTACCATGCCCCTTCATTACATCCCCATAGCAGTACCAGTTACCATACCCCTTCATTACATCCCCATAGTAGTACCAGTTACATTACATCCCCATAGCAGTACCAGTTACCATACCCCTACATTACATCCCCATAGCAGTACCAGTTACCATACCCCTACATTACATCCCCATAGCAGTACCAGTTACCATACCCCTTCATTACATCCCCATAGCAGTACCAGTTACCATGTCCCTTCATTACATCCCCATAGCAGTACCAGTTACCATACCCCTTCATTACATCCCCATAGTAGTACCAGTTACATTACATCCCCATAGCAGTACCAGTTACCATACCCCTACATTACATCCCCATAGCAGTACCAGTTACCATACCCCTTCATTACATCCCCATAGTAGTACCAGTTACATTACATCCCCATAGCAGTACCAGTTACCATACCCCTACATTACATCCCCATAGTAGTACCAGTTACATTACATCCCCATAGCAGTACCAGTTACCATACCCCTTCATTACATCCCCATAGCAGTACCAGTTACCATACCCCTTCATTACATCCCCATAGCAGTACCAGTTACCATACCCCTACATTACATCCCCATAGCAGTACCAGTTACCATACCCCTTCATTACATCCCCATAGCAGTACCAGTTACCATACCCCTACATTACATCCCCATAGCAGTACCAGTTACCATACCCCTACATTACATCCCCATAGCAGTACCAGTTACCATACCCCTTCATTACATCCCCATAGCAGTACCAGTTACCATACCCCTTCATTACATCCCCATAGCAGTACCAGTTACCATACCCCTTCATTACATCCCCATAGTAGTACCAGTTACCATACCCCTTCATTACATCCCCATAGCAGTACCAGTTACCATACCCCTACATTACATCCCCATAGTAGTACCAGTTACCATACCCCTTCATTACATCCCTATAGTAGTACCAGTTACCATACCCCTACATTACATCCCCATAGCAGTACCAGTTACCATACCCCTACATTACATCCCTATAGTAGTACCAGTTACCATACCCCTTCATTACATCCCCATAGTAGTACCAGTTACCATACCCCTACATTACATCCCTATAGTAGTACCAGTTACCATACCCCTTCATTACATCCCCATAGCAGTACCAGTTACCATACCCCTACATTACATCCCCATAGCAGTACCAGTTACCATACCCCTTCATTACATCCCCATAGTAGTACCAGTTACCATACCCCTTCATTACATCCCTATAGTAGTACCAGTTACCATACCCCTTCATTACATCCCCATAGCAGTACCAGTTACCATACCCCTACATTACATCCCCATAGTAGTACCAGTTACCATACCCCTTCATTACATCCCCATAGTAGTACCAGTTACCATACCCCTTCATTACATCCCCATAGTAGTACCAGTTACCATACCCCTTCATTACATCCCCATAGCAGTACCAGTTACCATACCCCTACATTACATCCCCATAGTAGTACCAGTTACCATACCCCTTCATTACATCCCCATAGTAGTACCAGTTACCATACCCCTTCATTACATCCCCATAGCAGTACCAGTTACCATACCCCTACATTACATCCCCATAGTAGTACCAGTTACCATACCCCTTCATTACATCCCCATAGTAGTACCAGTTACCATACCCCTTCATTACATCCCCATAGCAGTACCAGTTACCATACCCCTTCATTACATCCCCATAGCAGTACCAGTTACCATACCCCTACATTACATCCCCATAGTAGTACCAGTTACCATGCCCCTTCATTACATCCCCATAGCAGTACCAGTTACCAAACCCCTACATTACATCCCCATAGTAGTACCAGTTACCATACCCCTTCATTACATCCCCATAGCAGTACCAGTTACCATACCCCTTCATTACATCCCCATAGTAGTACCAGTTACCATACCCCTTCATTACATCCCCATAGCAGTACCAGTTACCATACCCCTTCATTACATCCCCATAGCAGTACCAGTTACCATACCCCTACATTACATCCCCATAGTAGTACCAGTTACCATACCCCTTCATTACATCCCCATAGCAGTACCAGTTACCATACCCCTACATTACATCCCCATAGCAGTACCAGTTACCATACCCCTACATTACATCCCCATAGTAGTACCAGTTACCATACCCCTTCATTACATCCCCATAGCAGTACCAGTTACCATACCCCTACATTACATCCCCATAGCAGTACCAGTTACCATACCCCTTCATTACATCCCCATAGCAGTACCAGTTACATTACATCCCCATAGCAGTACCAGTTACCATACCCCTACATTACATCCCCATAGTAGTACCAGTTACCATACCCCTACATTACATCCCCATAGTAGTACCAGTTACCATACCCCTTCATTACATCCCCATAGCAGTACCAGTTACATTACATCCCCATAGCAGTACCAGTTACCATACCCCTACATTACATCCCCATAGTAGTACCAGTTACCATACCCCTACATTACATCCCCATAGTAGTACCAGTTACCATACCCCTACATTACATCCCCATAGCAGTACCAGTTACCATACCCCTTCATTACATCCCCATAGCAGTACCAGTTACCATACCCCTTCATTACATCCCCATAGTAGTACCAGTTACCATACCCCTTCATTACATCCCCATAGCAGTACCAGTTACCATACCCCTTCATTACATCCCCATAGTAGTACCAGTTACCATACCCCTACATTACATCCCCATAGTAGTACCAGTTACCATACCCCTTCATTACATCCCCATAGCAGTACCAGTTACATTACATCCCCATAGCAGTACCAGTTACCATACCCCTACATTACATCCCCATAGCAGTACCAGTTACCATACCCCTTCATTACATCCCCATAGCAGTACCAGTTACCATACCCCTACATTACATCCCCATAGCAGTACCAGTTACCATACCCCTACATTACATCCCCATAGTAGTACCAGTTACCATACCCCTACATTACATCCCCATAGTAGTACCAGTTACCATACCCCTTCATTACATCCCCATAGCAGTACCAGTTACCATACCCCTTCATTACATCCCCATAGTAGTACCAGTTACCATACCCCTACATTACATCCCTATAGTAGTACCAGTTACCATACCCCTACATTACATCCCCATAGCAGTACCAGTTACCATACCCCTACATTACATCCCCATAGTAGTACCAGTTACCATACCCCTACATTACATCCCCATAGTAGTACCAGTTACCATGCCCCTTCATTACATCCCCATAGTAGTACCAGTTACCATACCCCTTCATTACATCCCCATAGTAGTACCAGTTACCATACCCCTTCATTACATCCCCATAGTAGTACCAGTTACCATACCCCTTCATTACATCCCCATAGCAGTACCAGTTACCATACCCCTTCATTACATCCCCATAGTAGTACCAGTTACCATACCCCTTCATTACATCCCCATAGCAGTACCAGTTACCATACCCCTTCATTACATCCCCATAGTAGTACCAGTTACCATACCCCTTCATTACATCCCCATAGCAGTACCAGTTACCATACCCCTTCATTACATCCCCATAGTAGTACCAGTTACCATACCCCTTCATTACATCCCCATAGCAGTACCAGTTACCATACCCCTTCATTACATCCCCATAGTAGTACCAGTTACCATACCCCTACATTACATCCCTATAGTAGTACCAGTTACCATACCCCTTCATTACATCCCCATAGCAGTACCAGTTACATTACATCCCCATAGCAGTACCAGTTACCATACCCCTACATTACATCCCCATAGTAGTACCAGTTACCATACCCCTTCATTACATCCCCATAGCAGTACCAGTTACCATACCCCTTCATTACATCCCCATAGTAGTACCAGTTACCATACCCCTTCATTACATCCCCATAGCAGTACCAGTTACCATACCCCTTCATTACATCCCCATAGCAGTACCAGTTACCATACCCCTTCATTACATCCCCATAGTAGTACCAGTTACCATACCCCTTCATTACATCCCCATAGCAGTACCAGTTACCATACCCCTTCATTACATCCCCATAGTAGTACCAGTTACCATACCCCTACATTACATCCCTATAGTAGTACCAGTTACCATACCCCTTCATTACATCCCCATAGCAGTACCAGTTACATTACATCCCCATAGCAGTACCAGTTACCATACCCCTACATTACATCCCCATAGCAGTACCAGTTACCATACCCCTTCATTACATCCCCATAGCAGTACCAGTTACCATACCCCTACATTACATCCCCATAGCAGTACCAGTTACCATACCCCTACATTACATCCCCATAGTAGTACCAGTTACCATACCCCTACATTACATCCCCATAGTAGTACCAGTTACCATACCCCTTCATTACATCCCCATAGCAGTACCAGTTACCATACCCCTTCATTACATCCCCATAGTAGTACCAGTTACCATACCCCTACATTACATCCCTATAGTAGTACCAGTTACCATACCCCTACATTACATCCCCATAGCAGTACCAGTTACCATACCCCTACATTACATCCCCATAGTAGTACCAGTTACCATACCCCTACATTACATCCCCATAGTAGTACCAGTTACCATGCCCCTTCATTACATCCCCATAGTAGTACCAGTTACCATACCCCTTCATTACATCCCCATAGTAGTACCAGTTACCATACCCCTTCATTACATCCCCATAGTAGTACCAGTTACCATACCCCTTCATTACATCCCCATAGCAGTACCAGTTACCATACCCCTTCATTACATCCCCATAGTAGTACCAGTTACCATACCCCTTCATTACATCCCCATAGCAGTACCAGTTACCATACCCCTTCATTACATCCCCATAGTAGTACCAGTTACCATACCCCTTCATTACATCCCCATAGCAGTACCAGTTACCATACCCCTTCATTACATCCCCATAGTAGTACCAGTTACCATACCCCTTCATTACATCCCCATAGCAGTACCAGTTACCATACCCCTTCATTACATCCCCATAGTAGTACCAGTTACCATACCCCTACATTACATCCCTATAGTAGTACCAGTTACCATACCCCTTCATTACATCCCCATAGCAGTACCAGTTACATTACATCCCCATAGCAGTACCAGTTACCATACCCCTACATTACATCCCCATAGTAGTACCAGTTACCATACCCCTTCATTACATCCCCATAGCAGTACCAGTTACCATACCCCTTCATTACATCCCCATAGTAGTACCAGTTACCATACCCCTTCATTACATCCCCATAGCAGTACCAGTTACCATACCCCTTCATTACATCCCCATAGCAGTACCAGTTACCATACCCCTACATTACATCCCCATAGTAGTACCAGTTACCATACCCCTTCATTACATCCCCATAGCAGTACCAGTTACCATACCCCTACATTACATCCCCATAGCAGTACCAGTTACCATACCCCTACATTACATCCCCATAGTAGTACCAGTTACCATACCCCTTCATTACATCCCCATAGCAGTACCAGTTACCATACCCCTACATTACATCCCCATAGCAGTACCAGTTACCATACCCCTTCATTACATCCCCATAGCAGTACCAGTTACATTACATCCCCATAGCAGTACCAGTTACCATACCCCTACATTACATCCCCATAGTAGTACCAGTTACCATACCCCTACATTACATCCCCATAGTAGTACCAGTTACCATACCCCTTCATTACATCCCCATAGCAGTACCAGTTACATTACATCCCCATAGCAGTACCAGTTACCATACCCCTACATTACATCCCCATAGTAGTACCAGTTACCATACCCCTACATTACATCCCCATAGTAGTACCAGTTACCATACCCCTACATTACATCCCCATAGCAGTACCAGTTACCATACCCCTTCATTACATCCCCATAGCAGTACCAGTTACCATACCCCTTCATTACATCCCCATAGTAGTACCAGTTACCATACCCCTTCATTACATCCCCATAGCAGTACCAGTTACCATACCCCTTCATTACATCCCCATAGTAGTACCAGTTACCATACCCCTACATTACATCCCCATAGTAGTACCAGTTACCATACCCCTTCATTACATCCCCATAGCAGTACCAGTTACATTACATCCCCATAGCAGTACCAGTTACCATACCCCTACATTACATCCCCATAGCAGTACCAGTTACCATACCCCTTCATTACATCCCCATAGCAGTACCAGTTACCATACCCCTTCATTACATCCCCATAGCAGTACCAGTTACCATACCCCTTCATTACATCCCCATAGCAGTACCAGTTACCATACCCCTACATTACATCCCCATAGCAGTACCAGTTACCATACCCCTTCATTACATCCCCATAGTAGTACCAGTTACCATACCCCTTCATTACATCCCTATAGTAGTACCAGTTACCATACCCCTTCATTACATCACCATAGCAGTACCAGTTACCATACCCCTACATTACATCCCCATAGTAGTACCAGTTACCATACCCCTTCATTACATCCCCATAGTAGTACCAGTTACCATACCCCTTCATTACATCCCCATAGCAGTACCAGTTACCATACCCCTACATTACATCCCCATAGTAGTACCAGTTACCATACCCCTTCATTACATCCCCATAGTAGTACCAGTTACCATTCCCCTTCATTACATCCCCATAGCAGTACCAGTTACCATACCCCTTCATTACATCCCCATAGCAGTACCAGTTACCATACCCCTTCATTACATCCCCATAGCAGTACCAGTTACCATACCCCTTCATTACATCCCCATAGCAGTACCAGTTACCATACCCCTTCATTACATCCCCATAGCAGTACCAGTTACCATACCCCTTCATTACATCCCCATAGCAGTACCAGTTACCATACCCCTACATTACATCCCCATAGTAGTACCAGTTACCATACCCCTTCATTACATCCCCATAGCAGTACCAGTTACCATACCCCTTCATTACATCCCCATAGCAGTACCAGTTACCAAACCCCTACATTACATCCCCATAGTAGTACCAGTTACCATACCCCTTCATTACATCCCCATAGCAGTACCAGTTACCATACCCCTTCATTACATCCCCATAGTAGTACCAGTTACCATACCCCTTCATTACATCCCCATAGCAGTACCAGTTACCATACCCCTTCATTACATCCCCATAGCAGTACCAGTTAACATACCCCTACATTACATCCCCATAGTAGTACCAGTTACCATACCCCTTCATTACATCCCCATAGCAGTACCAGTTACCATACCCCTACATTACATCCCCATAGCAGTACCAGTTACCATACCCCTACATTACATCCCCATAGTAGTACCAGTTACCATACCCCTTCATTACATCCCCATAGCAGTACCAGTTACCATACCCCTACATTACATCCCCATAGCAGTACCAGTTACCATACCCCTTCATTACATCCCCATAGCAGTACCAGTTACATTACATCCCCATAGCAGTACCAGTTACCATACCCCTACATTACATCCCCATAGTAGTACCAGTTACCATACCCCTACATTACATCCCCATAGTAGTACCAGTTACCATACCCCTTCATTACATCCCCATAGCAGTACCAGTTACATTACATCCCCATAGCAGTACCAGTTACCATACCCCTACATTACATCCCCATAGTAGTACCAGTTACCATACCCCTACATTACATCCCCATAGTAGTACCAGTTACCATACCCCTACATTACATCCCCATAGCAGTACCAGTTACCATACCCCTTCATTACATCCCCATAGCAGTACCAGTTACCATACCCCTTCATTACATCCCCATAGTAGTACCAGTTACCATACCCCTTCATTACATCCCCATAGCAGTACCAGTTACCATACCCCTTCATTACATCCCCATAGTAGTACCAGTTACCATACCCCTACATTACATCCCTATAGTAGTACCAGTTACCATACCCCTTCATTACATCCCTATAGCAGTACCAGTTACATTACATCCCCATAGCAGTACCAGTTACCATACCCCTACATTACATCCCCATAGCAGTACCAGTTACCATACCCCTTCATTACATCCCCATAGCAGTACCAGTTACCATACCCCTACATTACATCCCCATAGCAGTACCAGTTACCATACCCCTACATTACATCCCCATAGTAGTACCAGTTACCATACCCCTACATTACATCCCCATAGTAGTACCAGTTACCATACCCCTTCATTACATCCCCATAGCAGTACCAGTTACCATACCCCTTCATTACATCCCCATAGTAGTACCAGTTACCATACCCCTACATTACATCCCTATAGTAGTACCAGTTACCATACCCCTACATTACATCCCCATAGCAGTACCAGTTACCATACCCCTACATTACATCCCCATAGTAGTACCAGTTACCATACCCCTACATTACATCCCCATAGTAGTACCAGTTACCATGCCCCTACATTACATCCCCATAGCAGTACCAGTTACCATACCCCTACATTACATCCCCATAGTAGTACCAGTTACCATACCCCTACATTACATCCCCATAGTAGTACCAGTTACCATACCCCTTCATTACATCCCCATAGCAGTACCAGTTACCATACCCCTTCATTACATCCCCATAGTAGTACCAGTTACCATACCCCTTCATTACATCCCCATAGTAGTACCAGTTACCATACCCATTCATTACATCCCCATAGCAGTACCAGTTACCATACCCCTTCATTACATCCCCATAGTAGTACCAGTTACCATACCCCTTCATTACATCCCCATAGTAGTACCAGTTACCATACCCCTTCATTACATCCCCATAGTAGTACCAGTTACCATACCCCTTCATTACATCCCCATAGTAGTACCAGTTACCATACCCCTTCATTACATCCCCATAGCAGTACCAGTTACCATACCCCTTCATTACATCCCCATAGTAGTACCAGTTACCATACCCCTTCATTACATCCCCATAGCAGTACCAGTTACCATACCCCTTCATTACATCCCCATAGTAGTACCAGTTACCATACCCCTACATTACATCCCTATAGTAGTACCAGTTACCATACCCCTTCATTACATCCCCATAGCAGTACCAGTTACATTACATCCCCATAGCAGTACCAGTTACCATACCCCTTCATTACATCCCCATAGCAGTACCAGTTACCATACCCCTTCATTACATCCCCATAGCAGTACCAGTTACCATACCCCTACATTACATCCCCATAGTAGTACCAGTTACCATACCCCTTCATTACATCCCCATAGCAGTACCAGTTACCATACCCCTACATTACATCCCCATAGCAGTACCAGTTACCATACCCCTACATTACATCCCCATAGTAGTACCAGTTACCATACCCCTTCATTACATCCCCATAGCAGTACCAGTTACATTACATCCCCATAGCAGTACCAGTTACCATACCCCTTCATTACATCCCCATAGCAGTACCAGTTACCATACCCCTTCATTACATCCCTATAGCAGTACCAGTTACCATACCCCTTCATTACATCCCCATAGCAGTACCAGTTACCATACCTCTTCATTACATCCCTATAGCAGTACCAGTTACCATACCCCTACATTACATCCCCATAGCAGTACCAGTTACCATACCCCTACATTACATCCCCATAGTAGTACCAGTTACCATACCCCTTCATTACATCCCCATAGTAGTACCAGTTACCATACCCCTTCATTACATCCCCATAGTAGTACCAGTTACCATACCCCTTCATTACATCCCCATAGCAGTACCAGTTACCATACCCCTTCATTACATCCCCATAGTAGTACCAGTTACCATACCCCTTCATTACATCCCCATAGTAGTACCAGTTACCATACCCCTTCATTACATCCCCATAGTAGTACCAGTTACCATACCCCTTCATTACATCCCCATAGTAGTACCAGTTACCATACCCCTTCATTACATCCCCATAGCAGTACCAGTTACCATACCCCTTCATTACATCCCCATAGTAGTACCAGTTACCATACCCCTTCATTACATCCCCATAGCAGTACCAGTTACCATACCCCTTCATTACATCCCCATAGTAGTACCAGTTACCATACCCCTACATTACATCCCTATAGTAGTACCAGTTACCATACCCCTTCATTACATCCCCATAGCAGTACCAGTTACATTACATCCCCATAGCAGTACCAGTTACCATACCCCTTCATTACATCCCCATAGCAGTACCAGTTACCATACCCCTTCATTACATCCCCATAGCAGTACCAGTTACCATACCCCTTCATTACATCCCCATAGCAGTACCAGTTACATTACATCCCCATAGCAGTACCAGTTACCATACCCCTTCATTACATCCCCATAGCAGTACCAGTTACCATACCCCTTCATTACATCCCCATAGCAGTACCAGTTACCATACCCCTTCATTACATCCCCATAGCAGTACCAGTTACCATACCCCTTCATTACATCCCCATAGCAGTACCAGTTACCATACCCCTTCATTACATCCCCATAGCAGTACCAGTTACCATACCCCTTCATTACATCCCTATAGCAGTACCAGTTACCATACCCCTTCATTACATCCCCATAGCAGTACCAGTTACCATACCCCTTCATTACATCCCCATAGCAGTACCAGTTACCATACCCCTTCATTACATCCCCATAGTAGTACCAGTTACCATACCCCTTCATTACATCCCCATAGTAGTACCAGTTACCATACCCCTACATTACATCCCCATAGTAGTACCAGTTACCATACCCCTACATTACATCCCCATAGTAGTACCAGTTACCATACCCCTACATTACATCCTCATAGTAGTACCAGTTACCATACCCCTACATTACATCCCCATAGTAGTACCAGTTACCATACCCCTTCATTACATCCCCATAGCAGTACCAGTTACCATACCCCTACATTACATCCCCATAGTAGTACCAGTTACATTACATCCCCATAGTAGTACCAGTTACCATACCCCTTCATTACATCCCCATAGCAGTACCAGTTACCATACCCCTACATTACATCCCCATAGTAGTACCAGTTACATTACATCCCCATAGTAGTACCAGTTACCATACCCCTTCATTACATCCCCATAGCAGTACCAGTTACATTACATCCCCATAGCAGTACCAGTTACCATACCCCTTCATTACATCCCCATAGTAGTACCAGTTACCATACCCCTTCATTACATCCCCATAGCAGTACCAGTTACCATACCCCTTCATTACATCCCCATAGCAGTACCAGTTACCATACCCCTTCATTACATCCCCATAGCAGTACCAGTTACCATACCCCTTCATTACATCCCCATAGCAGTACCAGTTACCATACCCCTTCATTACATCCCCATAGTAGTACCAGTTACCATACCCCTTCATTACATCCCCATAGTAGTACCAGTTACCATACCCCTACATTACATCCCCATAGTAGTACCAGTTACCATACCCCTACATTACATCCCCATAGTAGTACCAGTTACCATACCCCTACATTACATCCCCATAGTAGTACCAGTTACCATACCCCTACATTACATCCCCATAGCAGTACCAGTTACCATACCCCTACATTACATCCCCATAGCAGTACCAGTTACCATACCCCTACATTACATCCCCATAGTAGTACCAGTTACCATACCCCTACATTACATCCCCATAGCAGTACCAGTTACCATACCCCTACATTACATCCCCATAGCAGTACCAGTTACCATACCCCTACATTACATCCCCATAGTAGTACCAGTTACCATGCCCCTTCATTACATCCCTATAGTAGTACCAGTTACCATACCCCTACATTACATCCCCATAGCAGTACCAGTTACCATACCCCTTCATTACATCCCCATAGCAGTACCAGTTACATTACATCCCCATAGCAGTACCAGTTACATTACATCCCCATAGCAGTAACAGTTACATTACATCCCCATAGCAGTACCAGTTACCATACCCCTACATTACATCCCCATAGCAGTACCAGTTACCGTACCCCTTCATTACATCCCCATAGCAGTACCAGTTACCATACCCCTACATTACATCCCCATAGTAGTACCAGTTACATTACATCCCCATAGCAGTACCAGTTACCATACCCCCCCTGCCCCCAGCAGCTTTTAGTTTATTTATATTTTGTTCAGTATAGTTTCCTTACAACCCACGTATGGAACAATCTTCAGAGTTAATTCCATCCTACATCCAACGTCCTACATTAACTCCATCCTACATTAACTCCATCCTACATCCCAGGTCCTACATTAACTCCATCCTAAATCCCAGGTCCTACATTAACTCCATCCTAAATCCCAGGTCCTACATTAACTCCATCCTACACTATTTAGGTTATATGTACATATTCTACACTACATCCTCAGGTGTAACGGCTCTCGTTGGTGGTATGAAGAGTGGACCAAGGTGCAGCGTGGTAAGTGTTCATGATTCTTTTATTTCAAAAACACTCAAACAAAATAACAAACGTGAAAACGAAGGTGCACAGTTCTGTCAGGCAGAAACACTAAACAGAAAACAAGATCCCACAACTGAAGGTGGGAAAAAGAGCTGCCTAAGTATGATCCCCAATCAGAGACAACGATAGACAGCTGCCTCTGAACGGGAACCATACCCGGCCAACAAAGAAATAGACAAACTAGAATGCCCACCCAAATCCCACCCTGACCTATCCAAATAGAGAAATAAAAAGGCTCTCTAAGGTCAGGGCGTGACATCAGGTTGCTACTGGCTTAGCTATAGTTTCCATACCAACCATTAAGAGCCACTCTAAGCGTCTGTAATGAACTACACTGTAATGTTTTAATCAACCATTCATACTAGGAAAAAACACATGCTTCAGATGCTATACATTAATAGGTTGAAATCTCGATTTGAAACGCAATCACACTTAGGGTTGCGTCCCAAGAGGCACCCTATTCGCTATGTAGTACACTACTTTTGACCAGGGCCAATAGGGGATAGGGTGCCACTTGGAATCCAGACTTCGGCTGCCACCCCTGTGTTGTTATACTGCACGGTCCTCCTCGATCAGAGGAGGGTTGTTATAATGCTACGTCAGCCTGATTAACCAACCTGTGGTCAGAGGAGAGTTGTTATAATGCTACGTCAGCCTGATTAACCAACCTATGGTCAGAGGAGAGTTGTTATAATACTACGTCAGCCGGATTAACCAACCTGTGATCAGAGGAGAGTTGTTATAATGCTACGTCAGCCTGATTAACCAACCTGTGGTCAGAGGAGAGTTGTTATAATGCTACGTCAGCCTGATTAACCAACCTGTGGTCAGAGGAGAGTTGTTATAATGCTACGTCAGCCTGATTAACCAACCTATGGTCAGAGGAGAGTTGTTATAATGCTACGTCAGCCGGATTAACCAACCTGTGATCAGAGGAGAGTTGTTATAATGCTACGTCAGCCTGATTAACCAACCTGTGGTCAGAGGAGAGTTGTTATAATGCTACGTCAGCCTGATTAACCAACCTGTGGTCAGAGGAGAGTTGTTATAATGCTACGTCAGCCGGATTAACCAACCTGTGTTCAGAGGAGAGTTGTTATAATGCTACGTCAGCCTGATTAACCAACCTGTGGTCAGAGGAGAGTTGTTATAATGCTACGTCAGCCTGATTAACCAACCTGTGATCAGAGGAGAGTTGTTATAATGCTACGTCAGCCTGATTAACCAACCTGTGGTCAGAGGAGAGTTGTTATAATGCTATGTCAGCCTGATTAACCAACCTGTGGTCAGAGGAGAGATGTTATAATGCTACGTCAGCCGGATTAACCAACCTGTGATCAGAGGAGAGTTGTTATAATGCTACGTCAGCCTGATTAACCAACCTGTGGTCAGAGGAGAGTTGTTATAATGCTACGTCAGCCTGATTAACCAACCTGGGATCTGAGGAGAGAAGTTATAATGCTACGTCAGTCTGATTAACCAACCTGTAATCAGAGGAGAGATGTTATAATGCTACGTCAGCCGGATTAACCAACCTGTGGTCAGAGGAGAGTTGTTATAATGCTACGTCAGCCGGATTAACCAACCTGTGATCAGGTTTTAATTGAACAACTGCTGCTTGTTGCTGCAATCATAATGTGCACCCGCTCTACGGGAATCACTAAACTCTCCCCTACTCTCCTGGGCCCTCTGGCTATAGCTACGCACACACACACACACACACACACACACACACACACACACACACACACACACACACACACACACACACACACACACACACACACAGTGTTTTCCTCCCTGTATTTGTATGTTAATGCACCATTAAATGGACCTGCTGAATAAATGGATTTCCCTGCTGTCGACACAAGAGACAGTGTTGTTAGAGTACCGTAGCTTCAGCAGGAGAATAAGGCTGAGGACACCACAGTACCGTAGCTTCAGCAGGAGAATGTGGCTGAGGACACCACAGTACCGTAGCTTCAGCAGGAGAATGTGGCTGAGGACACTACAGTACCGTAGCTTCAGCAGGAGAATGTGGCTGAGGACACCACAGTACCGTAGCTTCAGCAGGAGAATGTGGCTGAGGACACCACAGTACCGTAGCTTCAGCAGGAGAATGTGGCTGAGGACACCACAGTACCGTAGCTTCAGCAGGAGAACGTGGCTGAGGACACTACAGTACCGTAGCTTCAGCAGGAGAACGTGGCTGAGGACACTACAGTACCGTAGCTTCAGCAGGAGAATGTGGCTGAGGACACCACAGTACCGTAGCTTCAGCAGGAGAATGTGGCTGAGGACACCACAGTACCGTAGCTTCAGCAGGAGAATGTGGCTGAGGACACCGGACCAAAGACCCCCTGTACTGTAGCTCATCTCAGCAAGACGACGCTGGTGAGCTATAAGGACGCCCTTTGTTCAGGACACACGATAAAAACAGGAAATTGATTCAGTTTAAATAGCAGCCCACTGTTTTTGGTATATGCGTTTCAAGAACACACTCTCTGTTTCCCTGTGTTGGTCTACTCAATTACTCTTCGTTGCAGACGATATCAGCAGTAACATAATGATAACAGGAATGAGAACTACCTAGAATACTGCTTACTCTACATACTGCAGTGATAACGACAGTGATATCAACGTACTTTGTGGTCACATATCCCATGCACAGACAGTTGATGGGTTTCAGAACACAGAACACTTTCACTTAAAGTATGATGTCATAGTTCCTGCTTTTGTTGGGTAATTGGAGTCTTCGGCAGCAAATAGGAGAGAAGGATTGTTTGAATTAATTTATCCAAATTGACCTGTTTTCTAGTCCGAATGGGGGGTGGGGGGGGGGGGGGGGGCAATATGGTTTAAAGAGGCATTATTTACAATGGGTTTTCACTTTCAGGGTTTAATTGTTAATGAATAAACACTGGCTAATTCATTCAATTAATTCTGCCTGGAAGAATGGGGGGTATTCAATCTGGCATGCTCCAGAGTGCCCAGGAAATGTGTCTGATGCCCCGGAGTGAGTATCAAATGGTGGGTTTTACATAAGACAGAGAGACAGACAGACAGAGAGACAGACAGAGACAGAGAGACAGACAGAGAGCCAGCAGAGACAGAGAGACAGAGAGACAGAGA